>NC_051862.1:60460779-60620779 GCF_015732765.1 Culex quinquefasciatus | reverse complement strand
TTTCTGTCAAACTTTAAATTGTTTTATGTTTCATCACAAAATGTGCATAGTGCCCAAGGGGTGTAATAGTAGTTTATGCAACAAGTTGCAAAAAGAGGATTTTTTCAGCACGAGTCGTACATTTATCCAACGAGGTTCACCGAGTTGGATAAATACGACGAGTGCTGAAAAAATCAAGTTTTGCAACGAGTTCCATACAACATTTTTTGCATTTCAAGAAACACCCATTGAGTGAAATTTTAAGTCGAATTTTCATGTATTTTGTCAATAAATCGTTTAAATCAAAAAAATGTTGAAAAGTGTTACTTTTCGAAACAAGTGCTGAAAAGTTCAACTTTTCAGCACCCATTTCAGTGCTGAAAAGTAGAACTTTTCAGCATTTATTTTGAAAAGTGTTGCTATTCGATTCTGTTATTTTTGGTACAGAAAAGTAGGCTATTTCGTCGTTCAAGAATGACAGGAAAAGTAAGTAGTTTCACGACGGAATTGCAAAAATACTTTTTTTTACATACTGTACATTAAATTTCCCTTTAAATGACATGTTCCAAATATTTTTACAGTCGAGTAATGGAAAATGGCAGAGTTTTTAAATCTTTTTTAGTGTTTTTTCGATGAAAAATACGTTTTTTTCGGAATTCTGAGTACGCCATCAAATCGGACGTACAATTTTACATAAAATTCTCTTTGACACCAAATTTCTATCTCATCACCGTTTCAGGCTGCAAATTATTGAAAAACTCCTATTTTTTCGCATGTTCAAAAATGGAAGGGGTCGTACCGCCCCTCCGGCACGAGATATCAAAAAACGGACCTTGGATTCGTGATAAGGGACAAAAGTTTTCCTCAAGACAAAGTTTCACGCAAATCGAAGAGGGGCGGGGCAAATGCTGTGTGAGTTGGCGGGGAATTACCCAACAACAAAAAAAAAACAACAAGCAAAAATTATGTTGAAAAATCCCATTTTATTAACCTGCAAAAATTGTATTTTTCTTTTTACTAGGAACTATGATAACCTTGATGTTATTTTCATATTTTTGCTTGTAGATATCAAGTTTTTTTTAACTTATTCTTATAATTGGCAAAACTGCCGAGATAATGTTCAATAACTTGTAGGGGAAATATACCCATTTTAATCAGTCTAAGCCGTTCGACCAATTCTCATCACTTTTGCAGTTTTCTGCTATTTAATCAGCATTTTCAGGCACACCAACAATGGAGAGTTACTTGCTCACTTTTATTTGAGCTATTTATTACTTAGGAACAATCGAAAACACTTTAGTAAAGCTGTAATTCATGATCAAAGTGCTGATAGGCCGATGATAGAAATAGGCTGAGAAAGGGTATAGTTCCCCTACCATAGTATTTTTTTATACATCCTAATACTGCCGCTCGAATCTAGTCCGTCCCATATGTAAAAAGTGAGTGCTGCGATAACGCCATGAGAAGCTCGAAAAATGTTTCACCTTTTTTTTAACATTTTTAATCAACAATTTTTAAATCTTTTTTCAACAATTATTTCAATATTGGTTCAACAAACACCCCTACTCCTATTTTGACTTAAAAAGTCAAAATTTATGGGTTAATTTGTTAAATTTGCGTGCTGGGACTGACCTGACTTTATTTGTCCATCAATAAAGGCAAGTCTGTCAAGTTATCAAGGTAGGCTTAAACATTTATCAACAGAAATTTACCTGTCATTTGATGGTTTGTTTTGGTAGTTTTTGAAGCATTTTTTATTAAATTTCTAAAAGTATGTTTGTTTCAGGCTAATCTTGTTTGACGAATAGTTTTAATAAAATTCCTGAGTATGAAACTTCAACCAGCGACGAGACAGTCAATTTCTTTTGCTGCAGAGAGAGGAGATATTTGAATACACGTCTCAGTATATGGACCCTTGAAATTGACCGCATATAGACCCTTGGAAGTGGAACCTAATCCAGAACCAGGACCTTGGCAAACCATGGGTTTTCAACCAATAAGGAACAGAACCGTCTTTATTCTTTTTTAATAATAGTTATAACGGTATGTAGTTTATTTTCCGACCGTGGTTGTCCCTTGCAGGAGGAAAAAATGCAGAATAGGTATCGAGTTTAAATCAATAAATATTAATTAAATATCAACAACTTAAGTCTTTTTTTAAGTTCAACAGGCTCCTAGAGACATAGTCTGGGTTATTTAAAAAAAATACACATTTATTCGATCGATTTGTGAGCCATTTCTAACCAAGAACTGTCTTGCCTTTATTTTGCATATGGGACAGCACACAAGTCATTTTTATTTTGGAATTTCTAGAACAAACATGACATTTTTATTCAATAGGCTTGAAGTAGATGTTAAAACAAGATTTTGGTCGGGTTTATCTCAAAATCGACAAAAATACATATGGGACGGACTTGCTTCGAGCGGCAGTAAACTTAATTAAAAATAAGTTTTGTTTCAAAAATCATCATTTTACGCGTTAATTTTTTTGTTTGTGTTCAGAGTAAAATAAAAATGGGTTAATTTTCCATTCCATTTTTTGTCTCTATAGTTCGCATAATCTCTATCAACAATGATAAAGAATATCATAAAACTAATTTACATAACATTTACATATGTATTACATCATGAACGGAATTTTACATACCATTTGTGTATGGATTGCTGAGTTTGTAAGAATAATGAAAAAACTTTTCGCAAAAAAACATAAATATTTAAAATTCATTTGTTTTGAACGATAGAACAATTTATGTAGTATGAACATAATTTTCCAACTATAATCCTGTACGTAATTTTCGACCGACCCCCTCATCATCCGGTGACAATTCAACCATCAGTGATAAAAGGCAGTGGAGCTACAGTTTTATGCTGCGACGACGACGACAATGATGATGACTTGTCGCACCCTGACCAGGCCTGGCCTGCCAGCGGCTGGCAACACGGAAACGCCAAGCAACTGATCTTCCTGGCGCTTCGAGATGGCTTTATGTCTCCCGTTGCAAAACGCTAGCCTGGGCACTTATTCATTTACGGTTCCGTGCGTTTTCTGTGCCACCATCAGTAAGAGAGGGAAAGACTTGTCGTGGTGTAATGGGTTTGGACTTGGACAGGAAGAAAGCCCCTCTTAGTTAGAGCCCTAGCTCTCGAGATTTGCAGTGATATGTTAAAAATAGTTTTTGAAATGGAATTCCCTAGTGGGATTTGCTCAGATATGAAGATAATTGAAAAATGAGTTCTGTAAAGTAATCGTAGAAAAAAAAATACTCGGAAAACACTATTTCAATACTTGTCCACTAGGGTGCCCAGAAAAAATGACCCCCTGCTCCACAAGCAAAAATTGGTTTTTTGGGTTAATTTAAGCATCTGTGCAAATTTTGAGTGAAATTGGTTAAGATTAACCCATTGATACCCGAGCCTAAAGTTGGCGAAAACAATGTTTTTCATACAAAAATAACTTTTTTAAATCGCTAATAACTTTTCAGGATCGATTTTTACAGCTTTGGTGTGCTCTGCAAAGTTGTTAAGCATTCAATTTTTAATAAGAATCTCACGTTTGGGAATATTTGGATGGAAGTAGCGCACAGTGCAGACCAAACTGTAAGAAAATTGTGTTTTCCATACATTTTTTCGATTTTTCTCATACAAACATCACCTTCGAGTATCAATGGGTAAATGTTGACCGATTTTGCTCATATTTGGCCCAGAGTCCTAAAATAGCCCAAGGAACAATATTCAGCTTGTGGAGCGAGGTTTTGAGGAAAAGTCCCATATTCTGGGCACCCTATTGTCCACACATTGCAAAAGCTCACACAAAGCTTTCGAGCACAAAACCAACGCATACGTAGGCAAATCCAACCCAGAAGCTCAGCCAGTTATGTCAAGCCAAAGGGCAGCCACTCACTCAACTTTTCATTCTTTGGTGATGGTTGGGGACAAAAGGCAGCGGCGCACTTACTCACTGACTTGCAAGAGAGGGGAGAGACAGATATGATGGCAACAATGGCGAAACAAATAGTCATCTCAAGCGTCACTATCTAGTTAATCTTAATGATAAACATATAGACGCAAGCAAAGTCAACCCCGGTCTTTCTCTCTGCTGGTGAATGGTGACTTGGCTAACTCAAGCAGCATTATCTCTGTCACTCTATCTGTCTCTGTCAAGAACACACAAAGTGAGCTTATTCAGAAGCTTCCTCACTTTTGTCAGAAAGTAACCGTTCGCCCGTGCTTTTGATAAAAGACTAAATGTTTTATGACAGTGGAATTTTAATGGACTTCAATTCTGCGCTCATTAATAGAATCATAAGGGTCATTACGGAGGGGAGCAACATTGTGTTCTTAGTTCCATCAAAGCGATACCATCTCTCAAAAGCACAAGGAGAGAGAGAAATTCTTTCGTGAAAGGAATCTTTTCTAAAATGCAACGTGACAACGCGCACTAAAAACTTCTTCAAAGAACTCTGGCTAAAATTAATATTAAATCCACTTCCCTCAAATACTCTTGTTTGCTCAAGCTCAAATCCCACGTGTCAATTTCAATTTGAAAATTTGATGCAGTGTTAAATTTCAGCACCCCACCCCCCAAAAAATCATCAAATCGAGCGTAATGCCTTTATAATCGAGTATCTCATCATTGCAAAGAAGTGTTCGCAAATCATCGAACTTGAAGTGGATGACGAAGAGTTTTTCCCTCCCGAAATGAGGAAGGAAAAACAATAACCGTTATCGCGTTTCTTTCCCGAAACTGTGCACGGCCTCTTTCAGTTTGGGCACTAGTTCATCGAGAATATGCTATCCTTCAATGTTTGCAGGAGGTTTGTGCACAGTTCAAAGTCTTCATTAAAAAGGTATGTAATTGCAAATAACACTAACTTTACATTAAAACAAGCTGAAGCTAATATGATCTGCATATGGTTGATTGTTATTTTTAATTTCGATATTAGAAGATCGTGAAAATATTTTTGATCAACAATTTGGAAAAGGGGAAAAATATAAAAGAATATTTAAAAGCTAATCACAAAAAAACTGTTTCCAAATAATACAATTTTCTACATTAAGTTGTTTTGCAATAAGAAGTTTTCAAACTATCTTAATATGTACAAAACAAAAACGCAAAAAAAGTTTTCAGTCTATTGGACCTTCTTTTTTCATTCAAAAGTATGAAATTAAAAAAAAAGTTATGCCTGCTGATATTTTGTTTTTAAACTTTAAAAAATATTGCAACGGTCTAATTAAATTAAATATGTTTGTGATTAGATATACTAAAAACATGATTTATTGATTTTTTGTTAATTTTTGATACCGTAAAATGAAGTGACTTTGAAAATAATGGTTACTTTGATAGGTTTGAGATTTTCCATAAAAATTCGAAAATTTCAAAAAGTTTTAGTAATTTCAATATTTTCAAAGTATCGTGATTTTTTTTGAAAAATAAGTTTGTAACTAACAGATATTATGTGTCCTTGAAACATAATAAAAAAATCTACAAATTTAAAAGCATTTTCAGTAGAACACATTTTAGATAAAATTTTAAAAAATTTGATTCGTGTTTCGAATTAAGTTTAAAATGCAATATGAATCGATAATTTTATTTAAAAAATTTAACGAATTTCAGGCAACTTTTTTTTTTGACTTGAAAATGTTTTTAATCAAACGTTTAAATGAATTTTGCTTATAAAGTTAGGAAAATAAATTTAAAATATTTTTTTCTTAAAAATTATATCAGCAACCTCAGTGATGGTACATCTGACTTATACATAAAATTTGAACAACTTAAATCTGGTTTTAACAAAAAAAAACATTGATAGTTACTCCGGAATTGAAAATATGAATTTTTGCAATTCCGTCGTGAAACTACTTACTTTTCCTGTCATTCTTGAACGACGAAATAGCCTACTTTTCTGTACCAAAAATAACAGAATCGAATAGCAACACTTTTCAAAATAAATGCTGAAAAGTTCTACTTTTCAGCACTGAAATGGGTGCTGAAAAGTTGAACTTTTCAGCACTTGTTTTGAAAAGTAACACTTTTCAACATTTTTTTGATTTAAACGATTTATTGACAAAATACATGAAAATTCGACTTAAAATTTCACTCAATGGGTGTTTTTCGAAATTGCAAAAAATGTTGTATGGAACTCGTTGCAAAACTTGATTTTTTCAGCACTCGTCGTATTTATCCAACTCGGTGAACCTCGTTGGATAAATGTACGACTCGTGCCGAAAAAATCCTCTTTTTTTTAAACACTATTGATTTTTTTTTTCGAAATCAGTGCATGAAACTTAAGTGGCCTACTCCAGTACATCATTTAAAAATATTTATCTTAACAAAAACCTTGCTAGTTGAAAAATATTTCAAAAATAATTTCAACTCTATCAATGTCACTTTGATTAATTGTATAGTAAGAATTTAAATGATTTATGAAGCTTTTTGATACTTTTCGTCATAATGTTTTGAAAATTGGTCCTAAAATTTTAAATTTAGTTTTTTTCTGCAACAATTTGTAATATGCAAAAAAAATATAAATTTCATGAAAAAAAAACTTAAAATTGTGGCAAATGTAAGAGGATAGATATTATACGTTCTAAAAATTTCTTAAGTTGTTTTACCGTCAGATATTTGAAAGCTTAAACATGTATTGAACAAAATACTAACATTTTTTTATAGTTGTATTGGATCAATTTTTGAGTATTTTAAGGTAAGGAAAATTTACAATAACAATAACCTGGCAATGGCATAATAATTATTGAACTAATGCAATTTTTTTTCAGAACTCTTTGTTAATTCTTTTTCAAAGATTTTACTTTACATAAAACATATATTTTTAATATTTTGAACTCCCGTATCACCTCTTACAGTCAAGAAAGTCTAAATATCTGAACTTTTCCTAAAGAAAAGACAATAAGGAAGCTCACATATTTTTGAACTTTTTTACAAGTGTTTTTAGTTATTTTAGAGAGTATTTTCAAGGGAAGTAAAAAAAATCGCATGTTTTTTACAATTTAACATTTAAAATTGGACCAATAGTATCCTAAGTCAGCTAAAAATTACAAGCGTTAAAGCAGAAAGAAAGACTAATTTCTTTCAATTTAAATTCATTTCAAGGAGTTCCTTCAATAACTTATTGATCTATTTACAAGATACAAAAAGAAAATTGAAGATCATGTCTCAGCTTACCACAACTATTTTTTGTGATGAATTTCTTTAATCCATATGTTAAAAATGTAAAACTTTCCTATCAATAAATAATTTAATTTAATCCCTGAAAGTATCTTAAACTTGGAAACGATGCATCGATTGATTTTTTAAAGAGTATATTTGAGTTGAACCAGCCGTCGGCTGAAAAACTCTGTAATAAATAATACAAAAATAAAGAGTGCAATAATTGGTCTGCATTTTAAAATTATATTCAGAAAATGATCAGATTGTTTTACTTTTCAACAGATTCATTAAAAATTCTTGATTTCTGAATCTAATGGTTTACAATCGTACACTTAGTTTTTGGTTTCAATAAATAATTGTTGGCTTATATAAAATATAAAAAACCTCCCAGATTAGAACTTACCTTTTTGTTTCCTTGGTTTCAAATTTGATTTGGTTATTTTGCAAACAAATATGATTATTTTTTTAAGTATGCAAACAATGATAATGATAATGATTCATAATTTTTAATGTCAAAATTTGAAAGAATGAAAAGTTAGAAAACTATGTCAAGGTAATGTCCTATGAAATTTACTCAGAAACTCTGGGTTGAAAATTTGTTTTTTTTATTGAGACTGTCTTCAAAATCAAATTGAAATATAAATAAAAGAATATTTAAATATGTTTTATAAATGAGTCAAAATTATCAGCGTATTTTAATATTTTCAACGGTGCCCTTCCCCAGTCGCCAAATCCTTCGGATCAATCAGTTTTCCTTTGATGGATGAAAAACGATGCCAACTTTTCCACGACTCTCCTCCCAATTTTTTTTTTTTGAATTAAATATACTTTATTGAATCTTTCTTATAATAATTACATTTGGTTTACATAATAAGTGGTCAGCTGTGGCTCTTCAGCTTTAGTTTGCTTTTCGTGATTTAAACACTGTTCATTTTCTTGACTTTAAAAGTATATGATTTATCATTTTTGTAACACTAGGTACAACGAGGAAAAAAAAAATTAAGAAAACATAACCTAACTTAAAACTAACTAAATCTTACCATAAACTAAACCAATCCTTGAATCAAGGGGTATTCAGAAATAGCACATTTTTCCCTGAATTTCAAACATTTTTCTTGAATCTTCTGATCCAACATTTTTACTTCTGCTAATTCATGAACCTCACTTGATCTTGTCCAGCCAGGAACATTCAAAACCATTTTGAGTACCTTGTTTTGGACACGCTGGAGCTTCAATTTATGAGTTCTAGCGCAACACTCCCAAACAGGTACTGCATACTCAATAACGGGGTAAATTATTTGTTTGTAAACTGCTAGCTTATTTTTCAAAGATAGCTTTGATTTTCTGTTGATTAAAGGATACAAACACCTGATGAGAATGCTGCACTTGTTCAATATTTTATCTACATGCTGCCGAAACAATAGTTTCGAGTCAAGTATGAGACCTAAATAGACAACTTCCTTTGACCAGGGTATTGAAACATCATTCATTTTAATCAAAACATCATCCTTTGGGACAAATCGGGCCGATTTGGAAAGTGGAAAATGATGGTTTGAGTTTTGGCTGCATTTATGCGAATTTTCCAGTCGCCAAAGTATTCGGAAAGAACGTCAAGACCCTTCTGAAGACGGCCAACTAAATATCTGGTTATTTTACCCTTATAAATAACGGCAGTGTCATCAGCAAAAGTGACAACACACCATTACCAGGAAGAGTAGGCAAATCAGATGTAAAAATATTGTACAGAAGTGGGCCAAGAATACTTCCTTGGGGAACCCCAGCATCAATGTTGAATAATCCAGAAGCAATCCCATTCAGAAAAACCCTGAACGATCTCTCCGAAAGATAGTGCTGGATAATTTTGATAAGATACATTGGAAAACCGTATAAATACAGTTTATGTATCAAACCATCATGCCAAACATTGTCAAAAGCCTTCTCAACATCCAACAAAGCCATAGCAGTTGATTTAGACTCAAGCTTATTCTGCTTGATGATTTTAGTTACTCTCGTAAGCTGATGAGCAGTATTCCCAAGTAACAAATGAAATGCTTAGTATTCTCATAAGTTTTTATTAAAGTTTTAAAAAGTGCAATAAAGTATTACTAAAGCTTTGATTAAAACCTACTTGTTTTATGGTCACAAAACTTAATAATAGTTTCAAGATTTCTTCAAAATAATGTTAAGAATTATATATTAGGTTTTGATTTGGTTTTATTCCTTACACTTTAAACTATCTTGAAGAGGTTGTTTTGTTGCTTAATAACTTTAACGAAGTCTGCCTTAAATCAGTCCCGTCTTCAAAGAGCATTTTTACAATCCTGTAAGACTTAAACTGTCAGTGTCTCTGCAACTTCGTTCTGTGCAGAACGTGAAGCTGTTCCCTAAACAATTATTCATGAATATTCAGTTAGATTATTCATTGTTACGTTCAAGGTGTAATAAAAATGGCTTTTTGTTGTTTCTTATTGTGTTTTAGTTTTGATGAAAAGAATAATATATAATATTTTCCTGAAATAGTTATTACTGTTGTGTGCCTTGGAATTGGTTCCAAAAAAAGTGCTTTTAAAGATTTAGTGAATTTGATTTCACCTGTCTTAACACATCCGACTCTGCCTGCGGTTCTTAAATTGTGGGAAATAATTCTATATTAAAAAAATATAATATGAATTTATTTCCGATAAAGTGTGCTTGGTTGATAGTTTCTGGAGCATCATTTGGAAAGGTCGCAAAATCATTTTGATAGCTGGAACTGTTTTGAAAATTTTTAATCAACAGGTAACTATTTAACAAAACTCATAGTGTTAAAAGGTAACCGGGAAGCCAGCTTTTATTTTGTGAAAATGTTACCTTTTGTATCGAAACTTGTAAAATAGTTCCAGCAATCAAAATGCTTATCCGCCATTTTCCCGTGTTGCTACAGACTATTGAGATTTAACAAGGACTGGCATAAATACTTAAGGTTTCCAAAAGGCTACCCATAAAACTTTATATTCGTAAATTAGTCTTCAACAAAACCCATCAGATCTAGTTTTGTGTATTGTTACGCCCAATAATTGACAGTTGCGCTCAAGGTGTCATTTGTGCTATTGTTGCAGTTTTCTAAATTGTTTGTGAATAACTATTTCAATCAATAATATGGTCTTTTTGTGCTGTCTACTTGTGTAAGTGAAGTGAAAATTACAAAAACTGCAGTAAATGTTGCGACGATCACTTAACAATAGTGATAATGAGTACAGTGTTCATAAAGCTACACGAATAAATTTTCGTCAGTTGGTTCTTCATTAAGTGATCTTATGTGTGTTCATGCTGTGTGTTTTTTAAATGAATAAATATCGTTAAAAAGCAAAAAACCCTTCTGTTTTTTATTCAGTTATTTTGAAATTTCAACCATCGAAGGCGATCTACTTGCAGCTGAAAAAGTTGCATGTGCTACGGTCCCGCCATGTGCGATATAATCTTGTAGAAAACCATGATAAAACATTTTGGTTCTGATTAAAGCTCTTATAAGTCTTTATAAATCTGATATGTTCTGGCTAGTTTTGATGCAGAACTGCTCAAGAATGAGTAGATTTAAAATATATTTAATCAAGAGCATTTATACTTATCGAATTTCGCCATATTGCTGAAAGAAGCAAGGGGCAAAAATACGCAGCCATATTGAATTTGGAAGCAACAACAAGAAAAATTATTAGTTTTTGAAAAATCTCAACTTTTTTCAGAGAATTGAAAGTGCTCACACTAATTTTTCGAGCTATCTTTGAAAATTGGTCGATGATTTTTTTTTGGCATAACTGTTGTGGCTTATTATAAGTATAAACTTTAACAAATATTTCTTAGTTACAATAAATAATATTTCCAAATTATTATCATCTGCCATCAGTCATTGTATTTGCGTGCAAGAATAATTTATTTTAATCAAGTAAATTTGTATGTCATTCCCTCCGATATAAAACCATTTGGTTTTACTGCAAAACAAATAAATAAATACTTCATGCTCTGATATAGCATTCAAGAATAATTACAGACTTCAAGAAAACCTTTTTCCAAACCAAGCAGTTTGAATCTTGTTTTGAAGAGCTCTATAATGTATTTATAAAGCACACATTAAAACTGGTAAGTTTTAACATGCTCCTCAAAAATACTCTTGATAACCTCCTAAAATGGTCCATTTTGGCTTTATTGTTGATTTAACTGGTATTTAACTCAGCATGTAGGACCATAAAGCATTTCATTTGAATTTTCTTAAGAATTCTACAGAAACTCTTTGAGACTGTTACAAAACTGAAATTGTTACTTGGGTTATGCCCCTTTCGGAAGCCAAACTGCTCATTAAAAATTATATTATTATCGTTGGTAAAATCCAAAAGCCTCGAATAGATGACCTTCTCAAAGAGTTTGGACAGACTACTCAAAAGACTAATGGGACGATAACTTGTTGGCGATGTTGGATCTTTTTGAGGCTTCAAAATTGGTATGACTTTGCCCAGCTTCCAATTGGTGGGGAAGTAACCAAGTTGCAAACATTTATTGAAAATATTGGCTAGATGTTGAAAGAACTGATCACTCTGTTTTTTCAACACTAGATTAAAATGTTATCAAAGCCAGGAGCTTTCATATTTTTCATTTGTTTAACTGCAACTTTGACTTCCTCACCAGAAACATGGGAATCTGCAGGAAATTCAAAGGTAGAGTCATTGATTGTTGAAATACTATTGGCAACTGATGTTTCTTTACGGCTGGTCATGGAAGCGCCAAGATTATGTGAACTAACAAAATGAAGCCCAAGTGCATTTGCCTTTTCCTCGGATGTAATCAAAGGAGAATCCTCAACAATAAGAGGAGGAATAGGCTTTGGTTTGTTTTTAAGAACTTTTGAAAGTTTCCAAAATGGTTTTGAATAATTCCCAAGCTGGCTTACATGTTTTGAAAATTCTTGATTTCTGATATTGTCAAGTCGGTCTTGTATGATTTTGTTCAAATTGTTCACTGAAATCTTTTGTCATAGTCCCCAGTCCGTTGATATTGTCTCCTATAAACATTCCTAAGTCTAATCAAGTGTTTAGTATCTACGTCAATATCAGTTACCTTAAAATTAACAGGAACCTCCCGAACGTTGGCAGCCTCTGCTTGGTTGATAGCCTGCTGGATCACCTCCAGCGAACGATCAATATCGGCAGAAGTTTCCGGGTGTTGATCATAGTCGATGTTGCTGTCGACCACTTGCTGAAACTGCTGCCAGTCAACGTTGTGGTAATCTTTCCGGGTTGGTTGCCGCTGCGGAGTAACGGAAGCTCCAACCTCCACAACCACCGGATAGTGATCAGAACTCAACTCTTCAAACACCTCAGGATGAGCCACGTTCTCAGCCATATTGGTAATGAAGAAGTCGATGATTGAGTGATTCCCAGACCGAGCCACCCTCGTTGGACGATCCGGACTCACAACGTTGTAGTATCCGTTTTGCAGATCGTTGTGCAGAATCACTCCGTTCCGATTCCTCCTGCTGTTGCCCCAAACTTCATGCTTCGCGTTGAGGTCACCAGCGATGATGTACTTTGCGCTCCGCCGTGTCAGCTTCTGGATATCGCTCTTCAGTTTTGCTGCTGAACCATCTCTGGAATTCACCTGACGTGGGCAGTATGCAGCAATGAAGAGTACTGGGCCAACCGAAGTGGGAATTTCCACCCCAACGGCCTCGATGATGTCCAGCTTGAAGTGTGGCAGCCGGCGTGGCTTGAGATCACGATGAACAGCGACAAGCACACCTCCTCCTCCAGAGGTGGTCCTATCGAGCTGCGTCGCGATCTTGTAGTTTTGCAGATAAACTTTTTCACCGGGCTTCAGATGAGTTTCCGTGATGGCAGCTACGTCGATCTCCTTCTCGCGAAGAAAATCCACCAGCTCTAAGTTCTTCCTCCTAATGGAGCAAGCGTTCCAATTCAGCAGCTTGAGGGACCTACGATCCATACTGGATGACGAACGAGGTCAGCACTTCAATCTGCTGGGTCTTGGTTTTGCATCCACGCAGTGCAGCGGACATCTGTTTGAAAATATTGAGGAGTTCGGTTGAGGTGTAAAGATCATTACCATTTTCCTCAACTGCTGGTTCTTGGGTTGGTCTTGGCTCCTGGCTGAAGCCCGGTGGTGGCGGTCTCGGCTCCTGGCTGGAACCCGGCCGTGGATGATTCATCTCAGCTCTCTTCCTGGGATCCAACGGCAACGGTGCCAAGTTCGGGACCTGGCGTCGCGGTTGAAGAGGTGGAAAATTTTGCTCCACCAGGGCTGGAGGAGTTCTACGACGCTGAGGCTGATTCTTCGTCGATGCTTGCTGCCGAATTTTCACGAACTCAGCTCTCTTGGGGCACTTTCGGTCGGTTGACGAGTGCTCACCGTTGCAGTTGAGGCACTTCACCAGCGAATCTTGGATGCACTGGGATGTGATGTGCGCATCGGTACCACATTTGGCGCAACGACGCTTCAGGTGGCAGTTCTTACCTCCGTGCCCGAAACCCAGGCAGTTGAAGCATTGTGTGACGTCACGATGCACTGGTCGGTATCGCTCCCACGACACGATAATGTTGAAAACCGCTCGGATTGCCTTCAGCTCAGGAAGCGTCGTCGATCCCTTAGCCAAATGCAGCAGGTAGAGCTGGTCACGGTACTTGATGTCTTTGTTGCGTCGGCTCATTTTGTGCACGGCCAACACATCCAGTTTCAAAACTTTTAGCTCGGCAGCTAATTCCTCCACTGGCATGTCGTACAGACCTCTGACGACGATTTTGTACGGCTTATCCATGACGACATCATGGGTAAAGTACTCCGCCTCGTTTTCGGTCAAGTAATCCTTGACCAGTTGATAGTGCTGCCTGGATTGCACCAGCACCTTAAATCCGTCCTGACACAGACGAATGTTGCCTTGGACTTTCCCAGACTTGATGAGTTCAACCAGCCCCGCTCGAAAGTCGATCGTTGCTGCTGATTGCCGCACATAAAAAGGAGGCAGTTTCTCCTTTCGCTGTTTCACTTCATTCTCCTTTGCTTCCGCTACCTGGTCCTCGTCAGGCAGTCCAGCAAACTTGTTGTTCTTCAATAGCTGCTCCTCGTGCGACGAAGAGTTCTCCTCCTCCTCATCCATCGGTACAGTACCGTCGCTCTTTTTCGTCTTTTTGCTGTTCGATGTCACTTCCAAAAGCACCTTCCTTTTGGAAATTCCCGGTTTTGGCCATCAGTTGAGGCCTCAACCTTCCTTTTGGAAATTCCCACTTTTTTGCCTGCTTGAGCCGCAGGTAGGGCGATATTGCCGGCGTTTTGCGCCGGGACGCGACGAGTCATGTTGATTCAGACAACCTTCACCAACGAATGCTCGGATAACAATGACTCTCCTCCCACTGCTGCCTCTGCTGCCCACTTCTCGATGTAATAATGATGACTGGAGCAGCTCCGTCTTTGCTCCGCCTGGTCGTCACTGGTTTTTGTGTTATTTTTTACCACCCACCACACCCATTTCCACCCACCTCACCGATTTCATGGTTCTTTAACAACCACCACCTCACTCCCGATGCTCTTCTTCTTTTTGGTATCAAAATGGAACACAAACAAACGGCGAGCCTAACGAATGAGATTTTGCTTCATCTTCTGCGAGGAATCATCACCCAGTCTCGAGTTGAGGATTTTGAGTTGTCTAGTTAAGAATCATTGTCAGAAAATGAGGATTGTATTCAGGGTGCAGGGTGGCGAATCTTTCTTCATATTTTTAAATTAAACAAATGAGCAATTCTCTACAAAACCGGCCGATTTCGACAATTTTTTTTTTTGTATTTTTTGATTTGGCTCAAACTTTGTGGGGGCCTTCCCTATGACCAAAGAAGCCATTTTGCATCATTAGTTTGTCCATATAAATTTCCATGCAAATTTGGCAGCTGTTCATACAAAAATGGTACGTAAATATTCGAAAATCTGTAACTTTTGAAGGAATTTTTTGATCAATTTGGTGTCTTCGGCAAAGTTGTAGGTATTGTTAAGGACTATGTAGAAAAAAATAGGTACACGGAAAAAAAAATTTCCCGATTTTTTTATTAACTTTTTTTTCACAAAAACTCAAATTCCCAAAATACGTATTTTTTGATTTTCGAGATTTTTTGATATGTTTTAGGGGACAAAAATCCGCAACTTTTGAGCTATAGAGAAACATGGTCAAAAAATCTGCCGCCGAGTTATGATTTTTTGAAAAACTGGTGATTTTTGGAAAAAATCGAAATTTCACACATAAAATTTTTTGACCTTATTTTTTTATGCTAAATTGAATTTGCAATCGAAAATTACTTTACAGATTTTTTGATAAAGGGCCCCGTTTTCAAGATATAGCCACCGAAAGTTTGATTTCAGCGAAATATTTGCAGTTTTTCGATTTTTAAAAATAGTGACCATGGTGACCATCTCTAAAAATATTTTTTTGAAAGTTCAGAAAATTTGCTGTAAAATTGTCTAAGAGACATCGAAGATTGGACCTCTGGTTGTTGAGATACAGCGGCTTAAAGAAAAAGAAACACGAAAATTGAAGTTTTCTAAGTCTCACCCAAACAGCCCACGATTTTCTAATGACGATATCTCAGCAACTAATGGTTCAATTTTCAATGTTAATGCATGAAACATACGTGAAATTTTCCGATCTTTTCGAAAAAAATATTTTGAAAAAAATTAAATCAAGACTAACATTTTAAAAGGGCCAAACATTGAATATTATGCCCATTTGAAATGTTAGCCTTGATTTAAAAATTTTCAAAATATTTTTTTCGAAAAGATCGGAAAATTTCACGAATGTTTCATGTATTAACATTGAAAATTGAACCATTAGTTGCTGAGATATCGTCATTAGAAAATGGTGGACTGTTTGGGTGAGACTTAGAAAACTTCAATTTTCGTGTTTCTTTTTCTTTAAGCCGCTGTATCTCAACAACCAGAGGTCCAATCTTCGATGTCTCTTAGATAATTTTATAGCAAATTTTCTGAACTTTTCAAAAAAAATATTTTTAGAGATGGTCACTCATGGTCACTATTTTAAAAATCGAAAAACTGCAAATATTTCGCTGAAATCAAACTTCGGCTATATCTTGAAAACGGGGCCCTTATCAAAAATCTGTAAAGTCGATTGCAAATTCAATTTAGCATAAAAATGAGTCAAAAATTTTATGTATGAAATTTCGATTTTTCCAAAATCACCAGTTTTTCAAAAATCATAACTCGGCGGCAGATTTTGACCATGTTTCTCTATAGCTCAAAAGTTGCGGATTTGTCCCCTAAAACATATCAAAAATCTCGAAAATCAAAAATACGTATTTTGGGAATTTGAGTTTTTGTGAAAAAGTTAATAAAAAATCGGGAAATTTTTTTCCGTGTACCTATTTTTTTCTACATAGTCCTTAACAATACCTACAACTTTGCCGAAGACACCAAATTGATCAAAAAATTCCTTCAAAAGTTACAGATTTTCGAATATTTACGTACCATTTTTGTATGAATAGCTGCCAAATTTGTATGGAAATTTATATGGACAAACTAATGATGCAAAATGGCTTCTTTGGTCATAGGGAAGGCCCCCACAAAGTTTGAGCCAAATCAAAAAATACAAATAAAATACATTTCCGGTTTTGGTAGAGAATTGCTCAAATATTCTTCAGATGAAAATCGTAAAACTTTCAACAAAAAAAAATCTTTAAATATCAAAAACTAAAAACTAAAAAAGGCAAACACTAAAAATCCTCGCAAGTGAAGTGTACGAAGGGAAGGATTTGCGACCATCAACAATGGAGGGACGTAGACAAGAGGACGAGGACCACGATTGTCTAGATTGTGTTGGACGAAGGACGGATCGCACAATCTGGGGGAACCCCTTCCAGCTAGCCAATATGGCTTCGTTTGTGCGAAGAGAACAGTTGGCCAGCAGCATTTGATTGCGCTGTTACTTGCGCGAGGAAGGATTATTAAAATTGGATTAAAGTGAGTGATGTTCTTTTTAATTGGAATTAGCTTCGGTTTTTGTGCGTTCTTTTTCGTTGCCTCTTGTGCGTTCTTGAATCGATGGTTTAATGTTTGTTTTTGTTGAAGTTAACTGGCAAGCGTTTGATCTCCTTAAACAATGTTTGTTTGAAATTTGAAAAATTTTCTTCGATTTTATTTTAAGAATGCAGCTTTAAATGAATCAAATTTTACAGAATAACAAAAACCCCAACAATCCAATCTCAGTCAAGTTCAACTTTAAACTACCCTCAACCATCAGGGTTGCGGTCCAGACACCTCATTTACCCCCTCAAAAAGTTCACCCAAACTGCGTTTGTCTTCTCAGCCCCACCTCCTCAAATCTACCGCAACCCATCTCGCTGTCAATAAATCACGACGATGGAATCAGAATATAGTTTCGCCAAAACTAGTGGTGGTGTTTCCTTGTGCACTGGCGGCAGAACGGAACGACCGGTGTCGGCTGTCAACTGGGATTTCACTACACTAACTACTGCTGGTGCCATGCTGGATGGTTGAACCTTTAAAACAGAATCAACACTACAAAGAGGTTCATGGTGGCAAAAAGTATCAAGATTTCATTCTCGAGGAACGGAAAAGCTGAACACATGTAAATAACAGATTTTTTTGATTTCTTTAAATACGTGCAAAACATGACTTCCTCCATTAATTGCAATTTTGTTTTACTTCACAAGTTGTTTGCCTTAAGGTAGAATGTAGAAAATCACAAAATTTCATACAAAAGAAAATTTATTATATTCACCAAAATTATGATTTCCAAACACTCCTAAAAGTTTCATGAAGATATTTCACGTTTTCACTGAGTAAGAGCCGATTTAAGCTCAAAATTTTGCGCAAAGCGAACTGTCAAATTTTGTGAGCGTTTTTCTCTAAACACCGAGTTGATTCACGGGTGCCAGATATCTCGAGATGGAATGGACTATATTGGCTGAATTTTGGGGTGAAGTCTCTGAAGGCATATCCTGTGTGCATGACTTTTTGAAAAAATATAAAAATCAAATACTATTTATTTTTTATATGAAAAGCAAAAAAATATTTACATCTTTTTTAAAATAAACATTACGAAAAATGGTCTTCGTCATGCACACGAGACCAGTTTAACGAGTTTTCACCAAAATGTAGAGCACATTTGGTCAAAGCAGTGTTGAGATATCGAGGTACCCGTTTTTTGAAGCTGCCAAACTGGAAATGGATTTTATTTATATATTTTTATTTGGTTCAAACTATGTGCGGTCCTTCCTTATGACTAAAAATAATTTATGTTTTTAGTTCACCCATATAAGGCTCCATACAGTTTTGGTAAATGTCCCTGCAAAAATAGTACTTAAATATTCAAAAATCAGTAACTTTTTAAGGAATATTCTGATCGGCAAAGTTCAGAAAAAGTGGTTATTTGGATGTTTAGATGCGACTTAAATATAACTTCAATTTTCTTGTTTCTTTTTCTTTTATTCGCTTTATTTCATCAACCAGAGGTCCAACCGTCCAACCTTCAATGTCTCATGGGTAATTTTATTGGAAATTTTCTAAATATTTTCCAAAAATTTGTTTAGTAATGGACAATCATGAACACTTTTCTAAAAAGTCAATAAACGAGATTATTGCAGTCAAAATTAAACTTTAAGTGGCTATATCTTGAAAACGGTGCACTTTATCAGGAAATCTGTTTAGTATTTTTCGATTGTAAATTTGATTACAGTCAAGAATCGCTTAGCCAAAGGCCTCGAAAAAAATTTACTTCGGACAATCGAATCACAGAAAAAAATATTTTTGTGTTGTTTTATTTTTGATTGTTGAGCTTAAGGGCTAAGAGAAAGACCGAGCTCCGATTTTTGTCGTTTTGCGCTTGCTTCATTTCGCTCTCCCCGCGCGTTGCTTTCTCTCTCTATTCTCTCTCGCCATGTGCACCGTGCTGCCAGCAAGGCGATAGGCATACTTTTGTGCCGCATGAACGTGATACCAATAATTATGCCGTTGATTCCATATTACTTCTGATGTAAAAATTTTCAATTATTATTTCAAGAACATTGTGAACATTTTTGTATTACAGTGCTATAAAATATTACAAAAATATGTAAATACTTCAAAAAATCGTACATTGTTCGAGAACTTGATTTTTATAGCAATGACCCCCGAAGTTTTTGGTTGCATATTGTTTCATCAAGCATTGGAAACATATTTCAACAGCAATTTGAAGAGCTTTGTATTCAAATACTACAGAATATTACAAAAAATCGTAAAAGACAGCAAAATTCAAACATTGATCTACAATTCAACTGTTATCGTGACTCCCCACAGTTTGTAGTTGCAAAATGTTTCATCAAGTATTAGATACATATTTCTTAAATAATCTGAAGAGTTTTGTACTCAAGTACTACACAATTTTACACCAATACGTAAATACAGTAAAAAACGTACATTGTTCGAGAATCTGATTATTATAGCAATGACCCCAATGTTTTTGGTTGAATATTGTTTCATCAAGTGTTGGAAACATATGCCAAAAGCAATCTGAAGAGTTTTGTTGTAAAGTACTACAAAATATTACAAAAAAACGTAAAATACAGTAAAATTCAAACATTGTTCTAGAATTCAACTGCTATCGTGACTACCCCCACAATTGGGTACTAAAGCCCTATGTCCATTTTTATGTACAACGGTAAAAAACACGATTAAAAACGATTTCTGATAACTTTTTTTCATTTTAATGCAAACAAAATTTTTGATCCATTTTATCGATGGATCAACTATGGTCCCCTTGGAACGAGCTGTCAAGTAGGAGCTTTTCTGTCAAGAAGGACCGCGAGGTTAATTTTTCAAAATTGATTTAAAAATCCGTTTTAAACTCTTTGTGGTCGTACAAAGTGTCATTGTACTCAGAAAAATAAACTTTATCGCTGTAAACAATAATATCAGCAATCTAAGCTTCATTTTAGGACCCAATTTCTAGTTGCAAAATGTTTTCTCAAGTGTAAGATACATATACCTAAAATAATCTTAAGAGTGTTGTAATCAAGTACAACAAAATATAACAAAAATACGTAAAAACCAGTTAAACATCAAAAATGTATCTAGAACTCGAACTTTATCGACAAGAACCCCACAGTTTCTAGTTGCAAAATGTTTCATCGAGTATTAGATTCATATTGCTGTAAAAACTGGAGAGTTTTGTTTTCAAGTACTATAACTTACTACAAAAGATTGTTCTTGAACTCAATTTTTATCGCGATGATTTCCACAGTTTTGATTCGAGCATGTTTCTTCAAATATTTTTTTATGATGGCCCACCACAATTCCCCACACCAAAAGCTCATTATTCCAGAGCCCCCTGGTTATGGACGAAAACTGATTTCAGATCGAATTCAAAATGAAAATAAGGCAAAGTAATACAATAATGAGCTGACTTTACTAGGATATGCGGTGTGTGCGACATATTTCTAAAATAATCCTATGATGTGTTTGAAATATATTTCTAAAATAATCTGAAGAGTTTTGTACTACCAAATTGTACAATATTAAGTAAATACAGTAAAAACATACATTGCTCGAGAACCTGATTTTAATAGCAATGACCCCCAAAGGTTTTGGATGAAAAATGTTTCATCAAATGTTAGAAAAGTTTTGTATTCAAGTACCTACTACAAAGTTTTACAAAAATAAATAAATTGTTCGCTCTACAGCATTGCCTTGGCGTTCTCGATTGCGAGATTCCTACTCGAAACTAGGCGTCCGAAGGCTTGATTGTTGAGGCAATTGCAAACCTCTTTTTACACCTTATCTTCATCCACCCCGGAATTCCAACTGACGACCTTTGGATTGTAAGTCCACCTGCCTACTAGCGACTCCACCGAGACAGGATCCAGGGAGACGACTCCTACACCTGATTGAGCTAACGACCTAACCTCCAGGTTAGACCGGGGCCAACATTTACTTCCCCAATCGATGGAAGGCGTGACCAGACAAATCTCGTCTCAAAAAATGCCACCGGGACCTTCTGGAATCGAACCCAGGCTGACTGAGTGAGAGGCAACCAAGCTTGCCCCTACACCACGGTCCCGGCAAAATTTTACAAAAATACGTAAATACAGTGAAAATCGTACATTGTTCGAGAACTTGATTTTTATAGCAATGACCGCCAAAGTTTTTGATTGCAAAATGTTTCAATATGTCGATACCTCTGTGCTCACTTGTACTAAGCTTGCAGGTTTTCCAATCTTGTAAGCATAAGAGAACACAGAAGCATCGAAGTATATTTTTTAAAACAATCAAATACTACAAAAATACATAAGATACAACAAAAATAAAATACTGATCTAGAATTAGATTTTTATCGTGACGATCCCCACAATGTTTAGTTGCAAAATGTTTCATCAAGTATTAGATCAAGTATTAGTAATACTGAAAAAAAAAACTGAAGACTTTTCTAAATATTCAAGTACTATAACATTTTACAAAACATTGTTCTAGTACTCATTTTTTATCGCGCTATTCAAATACTATAAATTGTTACAAAAATACGTAAATACTGAAAAAAATCTAACATTGTTCAAGAACTCGATTTTTATCATGATGGCCTCCACAGTTTTTGGTTTGAAAATATTTATTAAAATGATTGCAACATGTTTCCCAAATAGTCTGAAGAATTTGATTTTTTTATATAGTTACTCACTGAGGTATAAAAATATTTTTTAATTATTTATTATTGTGGGCTGGATTAGAGATCAAAGATATATTTCGAACAACTTATCAAACACGCAGAAAAATAAGGCAACATTTTCAATTCAATTCAGTTAGTGTTTTTATTAGAAAAAGTTTTGTTCAAGGATGTTACATTTGCAATTCAGGGATTTGGAGAACCTTTCAACCGACATCAATTCATAAGCCTTTGCAGGGAGAATACATATTTCTACGTTTAGATTTGTCTAGCTGAGTGCTCTTTTAGGGAAAATAAATTTTGAGAAAAAAAAATCCTAGATCTATGTAAGGAAACATTTTGTTGATTCGAAAATCATCATTTTTGTTGAGTTAACGCGAAACGTCAAAGCATTTTTTTCAAAACACTGAAGGATTTTTGTGAACTTTAGAAAATTTAGGTTTGTTTCAACGCAAAATTTTTGTTGATTATATTCAACAAAAAAAATTGTTGAAGCAATTCTACAAAACATTTTTTCTAAGTGAAGAAATAACTGAGCAGGTGCGCCGACTCTTGGTACTTTTTGACCCCTCACAATTATTCGATTCCCATACATTGTGCCCCCTCAGAAATTTTGGAAGAAAAATATTCTTCTTTTTAAAATCGAAAACAAAACTTCACAAAAATATTTTGAAAAAAAATATTCAAAACTTAACTGAAACATTGTTTGATCACACAAAATCTGTAAAAATCGTTACATCCATGTTCAAAAACATTTGCTATTTTCAAAATCGATGAAATGTTTTGAACAAAATCGTTTACAATTTTCTGGATTTCGATACAAAAGATATCAAAATTTACAACGTTGTATCTATGCCTCAGTTAGTTTAGCAATGAGAGAACAAAGACATCGGTATTAATTTGAGAGATGTCGTCAACATAGATTTTACAGGAAAAATTATGCATGATTATGCATTTTTTTTATTTGTAGAATTTTGCATTTATTTTATTTTTTTTTAATTTGTTGAATTATTTAAATTTCTTATTTTTTTTCTAAAATTTTTAATTTTCTATAAATTCTTGAGTTTTTAGAATTTTATATATATTTTTTAATTTCTTGATTTCTTCAAACTTAAATTTTATTTTTTATCGTTTTTTGTTTCTTGCATTTTTCAAATTTTACTTTGTAGCTTCCTAATTTTTTTCGGATTTCATTGAAATTCTATTTTTTTTATTCATTTTATTTAATTACTTTATGTTGAAATTTCCTGAATTTCTTGGATATCTGAATTTGTTTTGAAATGTATCATTTTATTTTTTTAATTATTAGAATTTTTTCCAAACAAAAAAAACACAAATAAAACCACTTTATAATGTAAACTTGAATTACCTTTTTTATTGCTCAAATTTTATTGAATTTTTTAAGTTAGTTTTTAAATTTCATGAATTTTATTGAGTTTTATGAATTATTTGTATTTTATGATATATTTATTTTTCTCAAACTTCGTCAATTCCTGGAAATTTCAAATTTCTTAAATTTCATTAAATTATTTAAATTAATTGATTCTTACAATTTCTTCAATATATAAGCAAAAAAAAGCAATTACTAGATTTTTGAATATTCTTAAATTTGAAAGGGTTGCCCCCTTTCTTAAAAAGTTAAATACATTCTCCTGCGTTTAGAATCATTGTTGGCATGCTTGGATAAATTAAAAAATCTTTGGAATTTTGTTAAATTTTCAATGTACAAAACCACAAAAAGCTTTTATTTTAACAATTATGTTGTTTCGTCAAATCATACATTTTTGGAAGACTAATGATTGCATATCCACTGTTCGGGTGTATAATGCCATTTCCAATGGTTGTTTCACTTAAATGTTGAAATTCTGGCATGTAATTTAAAAATTTTATATATTTTTTTCCGTAAATGGTATTTTAATCAATATCTGATAATAAATAGCTTATGGAAAGTGACCAAGCATGTTTCTATCAGAACTTTTGCAATAATTAAGACGGAGTTCATTTTGAGTATTTAACCATCCAAACATACCAAAATTTCCCCAATTATCATTCTACATAGTTTGGAAATAAACTATCTTTTTCCCACCAAAAATGATTCCAGATAATAATGATAAATAAAACCCTATTGTATCGTTATTTATTTTTGCAAGAACATGCAAATTAGTAAAACTCATGATATACGAGAAACTTTAACATTGAAACTTCACGCCTACTCGTCGATTTTGGGAATCAACAGTGCTCCCTGAGTTATTTCAGATTTCTCGAAAAAAAGAGAAATATCGAAAAAATCTAAATAATGGCTAAAAATGTATAGGTGTCTTCCTTATGCAAAAAAGCGAAAGTTTTTGCATCAATTTTGACATCTGTCCGTTCAAAAATTGTTTTTAATATTAAAAAATCCGTATCTTGGAAAGGATGTCGTTGTTTGTTAGTTTATTTGAGGTAATTTTAACCTTCTTTGTCATTTGTCTTGAGCAAAGTTGTAAGTTATGATAAAGAGAGTTTAGAAATAATAGTAAAACTCTTAAAAAAATACAAAATAATTATTTTTCATAAAACAAATTTCTAAAAACGTCATTTTTTTATATTTTTCTGTTTTTATTTATATTAATAAAAAAAGAAAAATGAACAAAAGAGGCATCTATAGAAGTGGAACAAAGTTTATTCAAAGATGCTGATTTTCTAAAGGTGCTATATAATTTCTCTGAGTTTCCTCATAATAACCTACAACATTGCTAAAGAGACCAATTTGATCAGATTTTTTTCTCTAGATACAAATTTTCTTATATTTAAATCAAAATTTTATAATGTCGGTCGATTTTGTAAAGAATGCCATCTCAGAACTCCATTGAGTTGGTATATGTCCTAGAGCTATTCAACAGACCATAGATCTACCCAGTGTAACTCACTGAAGCTACCTGGAGATAATCTACCTTTATAGTTATTGATATAAGCAGCCATTGATCAGGTTGACCTTCATCTCTGAACTCCATAGAGTTGATAGATGTCCTAGAACATCTCAACAGACCATAGATCTACCCAGTGAATCTCACTGAAGCTAACGGGAGATATTCTACCTTTATAGTTATTGATATAAGCAGCCATTGATTAGGTTGACCTTCATCTCAGAACTCCATTGAGTTGGTAGATGTCCTAGAACTTCTCAACAGACCATAGATCTACCCAGTGTAACTCACTGAAGCTACCTGGAGATAATCTACCTTTATAGCTATTGATATAGCAGCCATTGATCAAGTTGACCTTCATCTCTGAACTCCAAAGAGCTGGTAGATGTCCTATTATTTCTTAACATAACATAGCTCTACCCACTGTAATTTACTGAAGCTACCTGAAGATGTTCCAACTTCAAAGTTATTGATATAAGCAACCATTGATTAAGTTGACCTTCATCTCTGAACTCCATAGAGTTGGTAGATGTCCTAGAACTTCTCAACAGATCATAGATCTACCCAGTGTAACTCACTGAAGCTACCTGAAGATGTTCAAACTTCACAATTATTGATATGAGCAGCCATTGATCAGGTTGACCTTCATCTCTGAACTCCATAGAGTTGGTAGATGTTCTAGAACTTCTCAACAGATCATAGATCTACCCAGTGTAACTCACTGAAGCTACCTGAAGATGTTCCAACTTCACAGTTATTGATATAAGCAACCATTGATCAGGTTGACCTTCATCTCTGAACTCCGTAGAGTTGGTAGATGTCCTAGAACTTCTCAACAGACCATAGATCTACTCAGTGTAACTCACTGAAGCTACCTGAAGATGTTCAAACTTCACAGTTATTGATATGAGCAGCCATTGATCAGGTTGACCTTCATCTCTGAACTCCATAGAGTTGGTAGATGTTCTAGAACTTCTCAACAGATCATAGATCTACCCAGTGTAACTCACTGAAGCTACCTGAAGATGTTCCAACTTCACAGTTATTGATACACTAAATCCCCCATATGCGCTCTTTTTGGGGGGGCGCACACCGGGGGAGAGCGCAATTCGGGGGAGCGTTATTTCGGGGTTTGAGCGCAAACGGGGGGAGCGTTATTTCGGGGTTTGAGCGCAAATCGGGGGAGCGTTATTGCGGGGTTATGGCGTAAAATGGGGTTTTCTTTTTAAATGTACTTTATTTACATATAAATGAAATATTTGTATAAGGGGTCATCCACAAAACACGGATAAGGGGCCATCCTCAAATCTGGGTATCCAAGAACTCCCGGAAGTCATGCCCTAGATATCTACTTGATCAACGGGGGTCTATATGGGTGAACTAACCATCGGTATAGCTTCAGGTAGCTTCAGTGAACCACGATGGATACCCTTCGCCATGTTGGATTGTTATGGGTCCTCCAGGAATTCCCGGGAGTTATGACCTGATGATCTACCTGATCAACGGGGGTCGATATGAGTGTATTAACCATCTGTATAGCTTCCGGTAGCTTCAGTGAACCACAATGGATATTCTGGGTTACCTTAAATTGTTATGGGTCCTCCAGGAACTCCAGGGAGTCATGACCTGATGATCTACCTGATCAACGGGGGTCTATATGGGTGTATTAACCATCGGTATAGCTTCAGATAGCTTCAGTGAACCACGATGGATCTTCTGGGTTACGTTGGATTATTATGGGCCCTCCAGGAACTCCCGGAAGTTATGACCTGATGATCTACCTGATCAACGCGGGTCTATATGGGTATATTAACCATCGGTATAGCTTCAGGTAACTTCAGTGAACCACGATGGATCTTCTGGGTTACGTTGGATTGTTATGGGCCCTCCAGGAACTCCCGGGAGTTATGACCTGATGATCTACCTGATCAACACGGGTCTATATGGGTATATTAACCATCGGTATAGCTTCCGGTAGCTTCAGTGAACCACAATGGATATTCTGGGTTACCTTAAATTGTTATGGGTCCTCCAGGAACTCCAGGGAGTCATGACCTGATGATCTACCTGATCAACGGGGGTCTATATGGGTGTATTAACCATCGGTATAGCTTCAGATAGCTTCAGTGAACCACGATGGATCTTCTGGGTTACGTTGGATTGTTATGGGCCCTCCAGGAACTCCCGGAAGTTATGACCTGATGATGTACCTGATAAACGGGTGTCTATATGGGTGTATTAATCATCGGTATAGCTTCCGGTAGCTTCAGTGAACCACAATGGATACCCTTCGCCTTATTGGGTTGATATGGGTCCTCCAGGAACACCCATATAGACCCGCGTTGATCAGGTAGATCATCAGGTCATAACTCCCTGGAGTTCCTGGAGGACCCATAACGATCCAACGTACCCCAGAGTATCCATCGTGGTTTATTGAAGCTACCTGAAGCTAAATCGATGGTTAATACACCCATATAGACCCCCGTTGATCAGGTAGATCATCAGGTCATAACTTCCGGGAGTTCTTGGAGGGCCCATAATAATCCAACGTAACCCAGAAGATCCATCGTGGTTCACTGAAGCTACCTGAAGCTATACCGATGATTAATATACCCATATAGACCCCCGTTGATCAGGTAGATCATTAGGTCATAACTCCCGGGAGTTCCTGGAGGACTTATAACAATCCAACGTACCCCAGAGTATCCATCGTGGTTTATTGAAGCTACCTGAAGCTATACCGATGGTCAATACACCCATATAGACCCCCGTTGATCAGGTAGATCATCAGGTCATAACTTCCGGGAGTTCTTGGAGGGCCCATAACAATCCAACGTAACCCAGAAGATCCATCGTGGTTCACTGAAGCTACCTGAAGCTATACCGATGATTAATATACCCATATAGACCCCCGTTGATCAGGTAGATCATTAGGTCATAACTCCCTGGAGTTCCTGGAGGACCCATAACAATCCAACGTACCCCAGAGTATCCATCGTGGTTCACTGAAGTTACCGAAAGCTATACCGATGGTTAATACACCCATATAGACCCCCGTTGATCAGGTAGATCATCAGGTCATAACTTCCGGGAGTTCTTGGAGGGCCCATAACAATCCAACGTAACCCAGAAGATCCATCGTGGTTCACTGAAGCTTCCTGAAGCTATACCGATGATTAATCAACACATATAAACCCCCGTTGATCAGGTAGATCATCAGGTCATAACTCCCGGGAGTTCCTGGAGGACCCATAACATTTTAACGTAACCCAGAATATCCATTGTGGTTCAGTGAAGCTACCGGAAGCTATACCGATGGTTAGTTCACCCATATAGACCTCCGTTGATCAAGTAGATATCTAGGGCATGACTTCCGAGAGTTCTTGGATACCCAGATTTGAGGATGGCCCCTTATCCGTGTTTTGTGGATGACCCCTTATACAAATATTTCATTTATATGTAAATAAAGTACATTTAAAAAGAAAACCCCATTTTACGCCAAAACCCCGCAATAACGCTCCCCCGATTTGCGCCACTTAGAGCGTTATTTGGGGGGAGCGTTATTTCGGGGTTTGAGCGCAATTCGGGGGGCGCAAAACGGGGGAGGCGCAATCGGGGGGAGCGTATTTAGGGGATTTAGTGTATAAGCAACCATTGATCAGGTTGACCTTCATCTCTGAACTCCATAGAGTTGGTAGATGTCCTAGAACTTCTCAACAGATCATAGATCTACCCAGTGTAACTCACTGAAGCTACCTGAAGATGTTCCAACTTCACAGTTATTGATATAAGCAACCATTGATCAGGTTGACCTTCATCTCTGAACTCCGTAGAGTTGGTAGATGTCCTAGAACTTCTCAACAGACCATAGATCTACTCAGTGTAACTCACTGAAGCTACCTGAAGATGTTCAAACTTCACAGTTATTGATATAAGCAGCCATTGATCAGGTTGACCTTCATCTCTGAACTCCATAGAGTTGGTAGATGTCCTAGAACTTCTCAACAGACCATAGATCTACCCAGTGTAACTCACTGAAGCTACCTGAAGATGTTCCAACTTCACAGTTATTGATATAAGCAACCATTGATCAGGTTGACCTTCATCTCTGAACTCCATAGAGTTGGTAGATGTCCTAGAACTTCTCAACAGATCATAGATCTACCCAGTGTAACTCACTGAAGCTACCTGAAGATGTTCAAACTTCACAGTTATTGATATGAGCAGCCATTGATCAGGTTGACCTTCATCTCTGAACTCCATAGAGTTGGTAGATGTTCTAGAACTTCTCAACAGATCATAGATCTACCCAGTGTAACTCACTGAAGCTACCTGAAGATGTTCCAACTTCACAGTTATTGATATAAGCAACCATTGATCAGGTTGACCTTCATCTCTGAACTCCATAGAGTTGGTAGATGTCCTAGAACTTCTCAACAGACCATAGATCTACTCAGTGTAACTCACTGAAGCTACCTGAAGATGTTCAAACTTCACAGTTATTGATATAAGCAACCATTGAGCAGGTTGACCTCCATCTCTGAACTCCATAGAGTTGGTAGATGTCCTAGAACTTCTCAACAGACCGTAGATCAACCTCCAACTAACTGTAGCTTCAGAAAAAACCTACCTGAAATGTCTTAATTCATAAAAAAAATTATATTGATTTAAAAAGTCTTTGAAAAATATAAAGAAAATATTCTGGCACCACTGCAAACGAACTGTCAGCACGCGAGCTCGAGACAAAATGAGAGAGTAGAAATCTGCGCGAATTTGTTTATGTTTCAGATATTTTTTGGGAAAAAGATAACCACTCAATTATTTTACAACTAAAGTATGGCTTTATATATATAAAATTGCAGGTAATTGTCTCGACTACAAACTGTCGAGCTTAGATTTTCCAAAAAGGCTTTCATTTCTTAAAAAAGTTGGGAGGAAAATAAGGCATTTTTCAACGTGTTTTAGTACCTTTTACTAAAAAGATAACCACTCAGGCTAGACTTAACCAATCAAGCTCATATTTAACCAGAAGGTGCGTAAGAATGTTGGCTACAAAATGTCGGGTCGGTTTGTTGAGAAAATGTATCGTTTTCGAGATATTTCAATTTTACTGAAAAAACTCCCAGCTGGTTCTCTTAGCCCTTAAGGGTGCACAGCAACCAAAGAAGTTGTTGTCTTCTTATTCTAAAATTGTTGAACTTACGAACCCAAACCTTAAAATAATTTGATTATAAAAATTGACGATTTTTGTTGTAAATCGTTTTGGAAATAGTAGCTTAGGGGATGAAAACAAGAATAAATCGATAGTTCCCGTAGTTTTGAAGAAACTAAAATGTCTGTAACAAAAATCTGAGTGCAAAAGCTTTGGATGATGTGCACCGTTAAGTAAGCAACTCTAAGATGATTTATAATTTTTAAATCCAACATGGCGACCAAAATGGTCGAATATTGATAAAATTCATTTAGTAACTTTGAAGGCAATCAACCATTCAAATTTGACTCAATTGGAGTTGCAGAATTCTAATTTAATGTAAAAAGTAGGAAAATAAAAATATATGAAAATTTGTTTTTGTTTGTGATTTGATTATCTGGTGTTTGTCCCGTTTAATATTAGTATTCAGTCTGCAAAGACGGTATGATTGAATATAAATAAAAATAAATTTTTGGCAAAATTGGCCGTCTCTATTACTCAAAATTTGCTAAAACTTTTAAAAACAAAAACGCACTAGTTTTGGAAAATTAAATGTATGTAAAAAAAGTTAAATTCAAATCAGCAAAAAAAAAATCCATGCATCTCTTTTTTCTGAATAGTCCTCATCAATACCTACTACTTTGCCGAAGATCAGAAAATTCCTTCCAAAATTGAAAAAAGCCTTTTATGGTTGAACCAGTGACACAAACGGCTTCTTTGGTCATAGGGAACCCCCCCACAAAAGTTTTAGACAAATCAATTCAAAAAATAAAAATGCACGAAATCGAAATTGTTTAAATAGTGATGAGTTTTCAAAAATGCAATGTTTAAGTGAAATAGAAATTTGACAAATTTTAACAATTAATTTTTGTTAATTTTATTAAATTTATGTTTTTTTATCATAAGTCATTAGTTTTAAGCTTTTCCTATTTCTATCCTTTTCCTAAGCAAATCTCGAAGGTTTTTTTTATTTTTCCTTCTCTTGCCAAATCCATTGTTAGAATATCCAATTACATCTAAATGAATTATAGTGTAAACCATAGTTGAAAGGAACTCCAAAACTCTATTAGGTTATAAGAAACACTAAATTGTAAATTGATTATTTACTAATAAACACTAATTGAATTGAATTGGAGCAATTCTCTACCAAAACCGGAAATGGATTTTATTTGTATTTTTTTATTTGGCTCAAACTTTGTGGGGGCCTTCCCTATGACCAAAGAAGCCATTTTGCATCATTAGTTTGTCCATATAAATTTCCATACAAATTTGGCAGCTGTTCATACAAAAATGGTACGTAAATATTCGAAAATCTGTAACTTTTGAAGGAATTTTTTGATCAATTTGGTGTCTTCGGCAAAGTACACGGGAAAAAAAATTTCCCGATTTTTTTATTAACTTTTTTTTCACAAAAACTCAAATTCCCAAAATACGTATTTTTTGATTTTCGAGATTTTTTGATATGTTTTAGGGGACAAAAATCCGCAACTTTTGAGCTATAGAGAAACATGGTCAAAAAATCTGCCGCCGAGTTATGATTTTTTGAAAAACTGGTGATTTTTGGAAAAAATCGAAATTTCATACATAAATTTTTTTGACCTCATTTTTTTATGCAAAATTGAATTTGCAATCGAAAATTACTTTACAGATTTTTTGATAAAGGGCCCCGTTTTCAAGATATAGCCACCGAAAGATTGATTTCAGCGAAATATTTGCAGTTTTTCGATTTTTAAAAATAGTGACCATGAGTGACCATTTCTAAAAATATGTTTTTTGAAAAGTTCAGAAAATTTGCTACAAAATTGTCTAAGAGACATTGAAGATTGGACCTCTGGTTGCTGAGATACAGCGGCTTAAAGAAAAAGAAACACGAAAATTGAAGTTTTCTAAGTCTCACCCAAACAGCCCACCATTTTCTAATGACGATATCTCAGCAATTAATGGTCCGATTTTCAATGTTAATACATGAAACATTCGTGAAATTTTTCGATCTTTTCGAAAAAAATATTTTGAAAAAAATTAAATCAAGACTAACATTTTAAAAAGGCCAAACATTGAATATTATGCCCATTAAAAATGCTAGTATTGATTTAATTTTTTTCAAAATATTTTTTTCGAAAATATCGGAAAATTTCACGAATGTTTCATGTATTAACATTGAAAATCGGACCATTAATTGCTGAGATATCGTCATTAGAAAATGGTGGGCTGTTTGGGTGAGACTTAGAAAACTTCAATTTTCGTGTTTCTTTTTCTTTACGCCGCTGTATCTCAGCAACCAGAGGTCCAATCTTCAATGTCTCTTAGACAATTTTATAGCAAATTTTCTGAACTTTTCAAAAAAAATATTTTTAGAAATGGTCACTCATGGTCACTATTTTTAAATATTGAAAAACTGCAAATATTTCGCTAAAATCAAACTTTCGGTGGCTATATCTTGAAAACTGAGCCTTTTATCAAAAAATCTGTGAAGTAATTTTCGATTGCAAATTCAATTTTGCATAAAAAAATGAGGTCAAAAAAATTTTATGTATGAAATTTCGATTTTTTCCAAAAATCACCAGTTTTTCAAAAATCATAACTCGGCGGCAGATTTTGACCATGTTTCTCTATAGCTCAAAAGTTGCGGATTTTGTCCCTAAAACATATCAAAAATCTCGAAAATCAAAAATACGTATTTTGGGAATTTGAGTTTTGTGAAAAAGTTAATAAAAAATCGGGAAATTTTTTTCCCGTGTACCTATTTTTTCTAAATAGTCGTTAACAATACCTACAACTTTGCCGAAGACACCAAATTGATCAAAAATTCCTTCAAAAGTTACAGATTTTCGAATATTTACGTACCATTTTGTATGAACAGCTGCCAAATTTGTATGGAAATTTATATGGACAAACTAATGATGCAAAATGGCTTCTTTGGTCATAGGGAAGGCCCCCACAAAGTTTGAGCTAAATAAAAAAATACAAAAAATAAAAATGGTCGAAATCGGCCGGTTTTGTAGAGAATTGCTCATTGAATTATCATAAGTCATCTTATTTTTTGAATGTTGGCTTATTATTATCACAATTGTGAAGTCATCACATTTATTGGTTTTTGAACTGCTAAAATAAGATTTTTGATATGGATTGAATAAAAATTATAAATTTTTGCCATCTGAATATAATTTAACGTTAAAAATAAACATGATCAGAATTGCCTCCTTATTTTTTTTAGGTCGATGATTGATTGAACACTGATAAATATTTGCAATGTCCTTAGCTAAAAATCAAACCAAAGGAAAGTTATGCTTACTATTTTCAATTGATTGCCCCTCATTTTTCTGTGGAACTGTAAGTTTGAGTTTTATTATGTCTTTTTAACTAGAACTAGAATAAAGAATGAAAGCTCTTCAAAAACATTCGCTGATATGGGCCCAAACGTTTCAAAACAGTTTAATACTTTTACAGAAATAATATAATTTTAAAAATATTATCTCAACCTAAATGAGAGGTTTATTTGATTGTTGAATGTAAACTTTTCAACAATGTGTTTTATAATCCCTCAATGCATTTAAAATAAATAAAAATCAATTTTTAACAAAAAATCTAAAACTTTGCTAAAAAAATCCCAAAAAAATCCCCAACTTAAAACTTATCATGAATTCCAACATTCCGTGTGGAAGTGCAACAGACCAGGTCGGTAGAATGTCCGGAACTCGGCGGTTGAAACCCTTCTACCCTACCTCCCCCAAGCCTCAAAGTGAATGCGGGGGCCGGGTGTGGAAGGTGTGCCATGTTTCGTTTCGGCGGGGTTGGACAAAAAATAGCTTTATTATGTGGTTTCTGCGGTTTCATTTCGGGTGTCTTGTTTTCATTCATATTATACCGACTGGCAGTCGTCCGCCTGTCTGGTGGTTTGGACGGTTCCTTTGGGGGCGGGAGGTGAGGTTATTACTGTGGGCAGGAAGCTACCGGATTCACACCCACCTCCAACCAGGTCTGCGGGTTTCGTGGTCATTGCTACTTCGAAAAACCACGCGATTTGCACGAGATTGCATGCCGGCGAATGTTGCGCTTTATGGCACTTTTGTCATAACACTCGAAGGCGAGACTTGACTTGATTCTACCTTAACGAGCACGGCGATGGATTGCGAGTCTGCCAGACAGATATGTACTGGATAATGAGGCATTGGAGTTCAAATTCGACACAAAATTTCATTTCTTCTAACACGTTGATTTACAATACATCATTTATTCCCGCGATTCAAGATACGCAACCACACTAATTGTGTTACGCAACCCGCCACAAATCCCATAAACCTCGGTTTGGTGGCGTGCTCGACCTGGGACAACCAACTCCGGGAGTTCCGCAGGTCAACGAGCCCCGGTGTCAACCCGTACAAATTGGCTCAACAGACTTGCGAACACACTGCCCGCACTCTTGGCGATATGTTGCCTCCACATGGTGAGGCATGAAGCAGATCTAAACCGGCGTGACAAAAGCCCTCTCAAGAGAGAGAAAACGCAAAGCCTCATGAAACAAAAATCGTTACGCGGTGTCGCGGTTGCCAGTGCTGGTCGCTACAACTATTATTAGAACAAACAAGGCAGGACATTTGTTTTATTATCTTGGCCTGGGTTCCTTCATTCATGTTGGTCACCCCGCACTGCACTAGGGCCTCTCAGAAAGGTAGTGTGCATTATTTATGACATTTCGCTGGTTTAATATCACAGCGCGTCGTGGTGGTGGTCGCGTCAACAGATTAAGGGTAGAGAAAACAATATTGAGTAGATTAGAAAAGAAAATGTTTTCAGTGTTCTTAGCCCTCTACAACCCAACGCCGCCTCTAGGTGGGCTTTGAGCTAAAAATTCGTCAAAAATAATGTCTACCCGATATTAGATCTGTAAAAAGCATTAGCGAGAAGAACTCTTTGAACTAAAGAAAATGTGAGTTGGTTTCATTAACAAAACACATGCAAAATAATGAAAAAGTGTCTGTAAAACATTAATAAATCTTTCCCAGTTCCTGAGGGGAACACCCTTGAAGAGTATCGGGGCCGGCATTTACAAAGCGGATTCTGTGACAAAAGGTAATGATAGGAGGTGGTAGAATACGCCAAATACTATCAGAAACAAACATAAACTAAACAAGATAAATGCAAACAAAAATACTAAAAATTAAACAAGAAAAACTTAAAAAAAAACAAGAGTAAAGTTTTTTTTTTGAAAAATACAAAAGTTGCTCAAAATGCGAAAAAAATTAGTAATTTTTTTTTGGATAATGATTTTTTATATCACTCTGCAATTTCACCTGGGAATTCCCTAGCTAAAATAATTTGTGTTACGGTTACTAGAAAAATTGCATTCCCTTCGGATTTTTGAAAATCTTAACTTAAAATTATTCACGATTAGAAATAAAAGTGTTTCTGTTAGCATTTACCCATTAACACTCGAGGGTAAAGTTTGTATGAGAAAACTCGAAAAAAAAATATGAAACACCTAATTTCTTACAGTTTGGTCTGCATAGTGCGCAATTTTCATCCAAATATTCCTAAAAGTGAGATTCTTATTGGAAATTTAATGCTCTATAACTTTGTACACTTCACCAATGCTGTAAAAGTCGATCGTGAAAACCGTTTTCCGCTTGTTGAGCAGGAGGTCATTTTTTGTGGGCACCCTAGAGCATATCCAGAAGAACACATTTCATAGTAAATGTTTAAAGTTTTGAATCATGCTTTGAATTAAGTATATTTGACAGTATAAATTAAAACCTTTATATTATTTTTTCATGAATTTCTTTGTTCTACAATCTTAATATTGCTAACAGGGATATTTTAAGCCTCTGAGCCAAATATGAGCAATTTTTGAAACGTGAAATTTGCATGAGATGATTCGAAAAAAATATTGAAAATCTATATTTTCAGCAATTTGGTCAGCAGGTAGCAAATACATCAAAGCTGTTTAACTTGAGAAAAAAAAAACTATATTTCAAATTTCAATCCTGACCTTTGAAATTTCAAAACAAAAAGTATCGCAAGATGCTTTACACATCGTAAAAATATGCTGCTATAATTTCATTTTCATTTCATTTCATTTTATTAGGTTGCTTTAACATTAACATTGGTTGCTTTAACATTAACATTGGTGCAGTTGTTATCCTGAGCTGAGATATGGACTACCTTTCAACAGCTGATTTGTTCAAAATGGGGAGAGAGTTTACTGGTACTAAGGAGAACGAATTAGACAGAGAAGGAAAAAAATTGCAAAAATAACCTTCGAAATAGCTAATAGATGTGGGATAGTTAGAGGAAAGGAGGCATTACTTAATCTAATATCACAGCTCAAATGCTGCTATAATAAATTTGTGAAATATCAATGAGTTCAAGAAAATATTTATTTTTCCAAAACTTTTACTGCCCATGATCACATAAATGTCCCATATGCAAAAACAGCAAGCTGAGAAAAACGCAAGGCAAGTTTGTCCCACACATAAGGCTACGTGTTAAGTTTTCACGAAAAAACAGGATTTCCTCCCGATTTCAAGAACAAAGTACTGGATGTTATAGGCTCTTTAGAAAGAGCACACGATTTTGAACTAAACTGCATCATTAACTCAAAAGTGATGAAAATGCATATGGGACATTTATGCGATCATGGGCAGTTTACTTCTTTTACCGTTTTAAAGTCCTACAATCCAAAATTTGCATAAATTTGTTTACAAGCAAATTTTGAAGTTTTTTTTTTCTATGAAAACTTCGAGTTTTTGCCTGAGAAAATTTTGAAGGGTGGAGTAAAGGTAGAAATAAATTTTGCAATGGCCTTGGCTATTAATAAAAATATAATTTTTTGTACGAAAACCAGTTTTTCAGCAGCCTCGAGTGTCAATAAGTAAATTTGTACAAAATTTGCTCTAAATTGGCACAGATGCTTAAAATAACCCATAAAACCTTTTTTTGCTTGAGGAGCACGATATTTTTTTTTGTTAAGACCCCAATGTGTATTTAAACAGAATTGATTTTCGCAAAACATATTAAATTTTATCAAAGCGTTGTGTCCAAAAACCCATTTTGATTTGAATGAAAATCAATTATTTAACCCTCCGACAGCTTCAGAAGACTTCATAAAGTTGATAGTGCTGATAAAATCAGAAAGAAGATGTTGCCAAAAACGGAGAATAGATAAGATCATGTGTTGCCAAAAATGAGATGACATTGACAAATATCAATAATTTTTTAAATTTGTTTTTTTTTTCAAACAGGAAGTTCAATTTAAGATTATTCTAAAAGGCTGTCAAATATGAAGATATATTTTACTCAGATATGTTACAAATTTTAGGTCAAATTCTAGCTAGTTCTTTAGCACTAAAACAATAAATTCTAAGCTTTTAACTTAGCTTAATGTAAACTTGCATCCATATTTAAATTTGCTTGAAAACGATAAAATTTCTGGAAATTAGATTGATTTTTTTCAATGTTGTAATTTTAAATGTTTATCTAAAGACAATTTGACAACATCAAAATTAACCCTCTACCATCCAATTTTTTTCTAAATTAGCTTTTTTCCTGTGTTCAGGAGGTCATTTTGAGCAACTTTTGTTCTACGAAAAACTTTACTTCTCTTGTTTTGTGTTTTTCTTGTATTATTTTTAGTACTTTAATTTTTATTGTTCTTGTTAAATTTATGTTTGTTTTTGGTAGTATTACGCCTATTCTATAACTTTCTATCATTACATTTTGCATATCTAAATTTTTCATGTTTTTACAGTCACTTTTAGTAGTTTTTGCTTGTTTGTCACATTTTCTACGATCGAATGACACCATTATCATTTAAATTGTAAAAAAAAGCAACAACAATTACTGCATACATCTTTATACTTAAAATATAGGAAATGTTAGTGCCAACACAGCCAAAGTTGACCCCAGAATTTTTTTTTAATACTGGCAAAGTCACATAAGACAAGTAAAAATATTTTTAACGATTTTTTAAATTGAGCCATCTAGTTGCGGGGTTGGGTTGTAGAGGGTTATATAAATATTATCAATTATTGAAGCTGATTTAAGGTTTTCAAAATCAATCAAAAAATGATTTTTGCTTATTTTATTTCTTGAATATCAGAATAACTCGAAATCATAGTCACGATTCTTTACAAAAATCAAACAGTCTTTTTTTGTTAAGAATGTTTGCCTCTTTTATTATTTTGGTGATTATGCGTTCAAAACTTTAATTTATTACAAAAACATATTATGTACTTGACTGTAACCACATGAATACCTCCTTTTAATGAAAAAATCATCATAGATGAGAAAAAGTGACTTTACCTCACAAGCCAACGCGCGTCGCGTTTTTACGCGCCAAAAGTACAACAACGCCATGCCAACCAGCCAGCCATTCCTCGACCGGGAGGACACGGGACAGACCCCTCCGGGTCCGGGCAAGAGTTATATAGTTTTGATTTATGACCGTTTCATTCTTTTGATCATAACCCACCGCCCGACCGACCGGTTTGTCGAGAGAGAGAGTCGAGTTTGTGCGCGTGGAATTTTGGTGGTAGCGTTAGAAACGAACACGCGGGATTTTGAGGTTAGGAGAAGGTAGTTATGCTGTCACATAAAAAGCCAACCAGTTGGCAGCATACTTTTGGTGGTTGTTTTTAGTTGAAATTCACTTTGAGTTTGGGTTGTGCTGCCTCAACCACTTAAATTTAATTGAAAAACAAATAGTTATCGAAGTCTTTTCTACTGCAATAGATGAAGAATAGTCTCATTAAAACTATGTTGATCTGCAACTTTCCAAAGCATCCATGTACACGGATCCAACGTCCAAACCCTAATTTATTCAGCAAAGCTAATGGTTACGAATTGGACCAAAGTTGAAGATCAAATCTCTTGTATCCATCTCGGTGTACTCCATTCGTAACGACTTTCTAAGGTGCATTTTGCCATTTGCATCGACCAGGTCCAGTCAGCTCCGACATTGACAGACGATTCCTCTGTGGTGAACATGGTAAACGTTCGGATTCCGAAATCAGATGGACCTCTACCGGGGAGTTGACCCTTGGACCGGACACTTCTTACACCAGTACATACAGACAGACTTCCCAGTGAACTCAATTAGTTAAATCGAATCCGGACGATATTATTCAAAGTTTAGTGGCTCTCGAACGCTTCAAAGGCCACTCCATAAATTAACCCTCCGCCGGGCTCCCGGTCTGGTGACCGTCCCTTTGGATTAAGGATTCGTTCAGATATTACGTAGACATTTTTTTTTAGAGTTTTCCTTTTTTGAATTTTGACATTTGATTTTGAGCTTTGTCAAACAGATATTTAGAAAATAATTGTTTAAGAAATATCTAGAAAAAACTATGGACGACCCCCAAGGACCATCACTTCTCGAAGAAACCGATGAGTGCAGAAACGTGATTGATAAAAGTAGACGAAAGCCCGGGATGGACCAAGAGGAAGAAGGTTTAATTTATTTGCACTGCAGCAGCAGAGTCCAGCATTCTCGTCAAGTCCTTGCAAGAGTCTGAGAAGTCCAAGTGCCCAGACCAAGTCGCGTCGTCCGGACCTTGAAGGTGCGGTCCCAGGCCCCAGTCAACACACCGTAAGATCATGATAATGACCAGATTGATATTCAGCTGAGAAGAAATTTGCATTACATTTGGTTTAGCCCTTTTTAGCCCCGCTTAAAGTTAAAGGGTTCGGGGACTCGTTTTTTCTGCATATCAGACGGATGGATGGATTTTGCCGGGAACGGAGTGGCCCTCGGGCAAGGTCGTCCGGCGATGTCTCCGCGGGACAAGTCACGTCTTCGGCTGTGAAGCTGACACTGCAGGTTGAAATTTGTATTCAAATTCAGCTTTCAAAGCAAACTTGTTCAAGTAAAAAGTGTAAATTTGCTAAATATAATTTATCCTAATAAAACAAGTCATTCAAAAACCTTCAACCTTCCCTGTACAAATCAAAATCCCTTTACAACCCTTTCCCCAAACTCAGTCTGGCGTCCTGTGATCCCTGATCCAACCGCATAACAAGCCACCTCAACCCCCTTTCCCCACCCACATCGTGACATGACTGATGGGATTTCGCTTAAAATATGCTTCATATGCTTGCACCACTACTGAACTGTTGTTTGTGGCCTTCCCCATGTATAAGCAGTCATCCCGGGCACAGGTACACGTTCTTACACGTTTACGTTTATCACCTCTCTTGTCTGGTAAACAAATTTCTTTCGATATTTTTTTTTTTTGTTCGTGGACTTCTCGTTCAATAACGACTCTTTTTCCAGGCTCAGGCTCAAGACGATAGTTGTTCTTGAAGACGCGGGTTTGCACTGGAGAAACCAGACAGTGATCCTGGTCTGTTGAAGAGTTTTAAATGCTTTAGAATAAAAGATTTGACATTTATTTACCCTTATGTTTCTGTTGTTCTTTGTTGTGCTTTGTAATTCTTTGTTGTTCTTTGATGTTTTTGGTTGTTTTTTGTTGTTCTTTGTTGTTCTTTGTTGTTCTGTGTTGTTCTTTGTTGATCCTTGTTGTTCTTTGATGCTCGTTGGTGTTCTTTGTTGTTCTTTGCTGTTCTTCGTTGTTCTTTGTTGTTCTTTGTTGTTCTTTGTTGTTCTTTGTTGTTCTTTGTTGTTCTTTGTTGTTCTTTGTTGTTCTTTGTTGTTCTTTGTTGTTCTTTGTTGTTCTTTGTTGTTCTTGGTTGTTCTTTGTTGTTCTTTGTTGTTCTTTGTTGTTCTTTGTTGTTCTGTGTTGTTCTTTGTTGTTCTTTGTTGTTCTTTGTTGTTCTTTGTTGTTCTTTGTTGTTCTTTGTTGTTCTCTGTTGTTCTTTGTTTTTCTTTGTTGTTCTTTGTTGTACTTTGTTGTCCTTTGATATTCTTTGTTGTTCTCTGTTGTCTTTGTTGTTCTTTGTTGTTCTTTGTTGTTCTTTGTTGTTCTTTGTTGTTTTTTGTTGTTCTATGTTATTCTTTGTTGTTCTTTGTTTGTTCCTTTTGACTTTTAATGTTTGTTTTTTTTGTTGTTCTTTGTTGATTATTGTGGTTTCTGTGTTGCTGTGCTTTTTGTGTTTTTTTATTTTTTTGTGATTTTGTATTGTGTGTTTTTGTGGTTCTTTGCCTTGTGTTTTTTTTGTTGTTCCTTGTTGTTATTTATTGTTTTTTTTTTTGTTTTTTGTTATTTTTAGTTTTTTTGTGATAATGTGTTTTTTCTGTTCTTTTGCGTTTTTTGTGTTACTTGTATTATTTGTGTTTTTTGTGTGCTTTTTTGTTGTTTTTTTGTTTGTTTTTCTTGTGTGTTTTTGTAGTTCTTTGTTTTGCGTTTTTTGTCTTTTTATGTTGTTCCTTGTTGTTTTTCTTGTGTTTTTTGTTGTTTTTTTTTTGTGGGTTTTGTTGTTTTTGTGTTTTTAGTTGTTTTTTTTTGTTCTTTCTTTATTTTTGTGGTTTAAGTGTCTTTAATGTCATTTGTGTTATCTTGTTTTTTTTTATGTTTTTTTGCTATTGTTTTTGTTGTTCTTTTTTGTTGTGGTGTTTGTGTTTTTTATATTTTTTTTGTGTGTTTGATGTTATTTTTTGTGTTTTTGTGACTTTTGTTTTTTATGTGTTTTTTTATGTTTTCTGCATGTGTTTTTTGCGTATTTTTGATTTCTTTGTAATGTTTTTATTTTATTTCAGTGATGTTTGTTTTGCTTTTTGCTTTTTGCTTTTTGCTTTTTGCTTTTTGCTTTTTGCTTTTTGCTTTTTGCTTTTTGCTTTTTGCTTTTTGCTTTTTGCTTTTTGCTTTTTGCTTTTTGCTTTTTTTGCTTTTTGCTTTTGCTTTGCTTTTTTTTTGCTTTTTTTTTTTGCTTTTTTTTTTGCTTTTTGCTTTTTGCTTTTTTATTTTTGTTTTTGCTTTTGCTTTTTGCTTTTGCTTTTGCTTTTTGCTTTTGCTTTGCTTTTGCTTTTTTGCTTTTGCTTTTTGCTTTTTGCTTTTTTTTTTTGCTTTCTTTTTTTTTTGCTTTTTTTTGCTTTTTGCTTTTTGCTTTTTGCTTTTTTTCTTTTGCTTTTGCTTTTTGCTTTTCTTTTTGCTTTTTGCTTTTGCTTTTTGCTTTTTCTTTTTGCTTTTGCTTTTTGCTTTGTTTTTTTTTGCTTTTTGCTTTTTGCTTGCTGCTTTTGCTTTTTGCTTTTTGCTTTTTGCTTTTGCTTTTGCTTTTTCTTTTCTTTTTTTTTTTTTTTTTTGCTTTTTGCTTTTTGCTTTTTTTTTTTTTGCTTTTGCTTTTGCTTTTTGCTTTTTGCTTTTGCTTTTTTTTTTTGCTTTTTGCTTTTTGCTTTTGCTTTTTTTGCTTTTTGCTTTTTGCTTTTTTTTGCTTTTGCTTTTGCTTTTGCTTTTGCTTTTTGCTTTTTTTTTTTTTTGCTTTGCTTTTTGCTTTTGCTTTTTGCTTTTGCTTTTTGCTTTTTGCTTTTTGCTTTTTGCTTTTTGCTTTTTGCTTTTTGCTTTTTGCTTTTTGCTTTTTGCTTTTTGCTTTTTGCTTTTTGCTTTTTGCTTTTTGCTTTTTGCTTTTTGCTGTTTGCTTCTGATTTAATATTTCAACATTTAACCCAAATTCCAAAGATTCCAAGACACCTGTACTTCAAAAAACCCTCTCAAAGCACTCAAAGCCAGGCGGTGCGGAGGGCAAAATCAAAAGTCACGAATTCATCCTGTGTCAAAGGTAAGTCAGTTTCACTCCATCTCTCGTGGCGCTCCACGTCCAGGTGCCAAAAGTGGTTCCAAGACGGAGGAAAATATTGCTCCTTTGCTGTAAGCTGCCAGATCAGACGTCGTCGTCGTTAGATTTACATTCCCACTGCTGACTGACTGAGCTGAGAGGTGGAGGAGGATGCTTTGCGAGAAGTTTGGACCTGACATTTGACAGGATTTGCTTATCTTTTTTTTTGCGAGGATGAAAGAGTGATGGCTTGTGTGCCGTTTTTTGTTGGCAATTTGTTGTTGTTTTTACGTTTCGTACCTTTCACGTTTTATTATATGTTATTTTTTGCCCCCGCTCCACCTTCGTCTTCCGAAAGCCGAGAGCAGTGGATGTAAGTGTCACTGGAATGCTCGATTCAATCTGATGAATGAGTTTCTTGGGAGATGCGAACATGGGGGAGTTGTACCCGCTCTCTTAGTACTTGAAGAGAATTTCAATTAGAAATAAACAATTCAAAAAAAAAAATGCTGTTAATCAAACTGAAATTAAATAGAAACACAAAATGAGAAACATGAGAAATGCCAAAAACTATTGAATTGTGAATAATGAATTGAGATTTGAAAGTTTTGAGCCAAGATTGAAGAATTGAGCATTGAAAATTAAAAATTGGGAGTTGAAAATTTTAAGTTGAGAATTAAGAATTGAAAATTAAGAAATAAGAATTGAAAATTGAGAATTGAGAATTGAGAATTGAGAATTGAGAATTGAGAATTGAGAATTGAGAATTGAGAATTGAGAATTGAGAATTGAGAATTGAGAATTGAGAATTGAGAATTGAGAATTGAGAATTGAGAATTGAGAATTGAGAATTGAGAATTGAGAATTGAGAATTGAGAATTGAGAATTGAGAATTGAGAATTGAGAATTGAGAATTGAGAATTGAGAATTGAGAATTGAGAATTTAGAATTGAGAATTGAAGAGTGAAAATTAAGAAGTGAGAGTTGTTAATTTAAAATACAGACAAATTAAGGTAATGTTTGACTGGTTTGACTCATGTTTTCTCGCCCAAGGCCTCATTTCAAATCAAAATATTGTTCCTCGTTGAAATTTCCCTCTGACTGAGCACTTTAATTCTATCTGCATGGTTTAATCGCTTGCATATCAATGAACCGTAACGTTCTCAACTCACTCCATGCAGATTATTAAAATGCAACATTAACTTGGAAACGAAAAACCCCTCCAACGAATATTGAACATTTGGAAATGCCACAAGCGTCGTTCTAAGCACGAGTTTCGATATTTTACTTCGAGGGAAAAATAACACTCTTTTCGGCTGCCATGGTTGATACCGATTGCCGAAAGGTTCGACAGAAATGAGATGCACTCGAACGTGCCTTGCGTTTGCTGTGATAGGCTTTCGATTAAAATATGCTAGAATAACACCGCGATTTACTGTGGAAAGATAATGAATGGTGGTATGCAAATTAGAAAGAGTTTGTTTAACTTTTTTGTCCCTACCCAGCTTTCGTTGGTACGCCTCATTTGAGAACGGTGCCAGCTGCGTAACCACTTCGAAGGGGTTTGTTGATTTTGCTGGAAATTAACCGCACGCGTGGATTTTGGTTATTCTGGAGGATCATTTGCCATGTGACAGCTTTTTTTAGGGGTGTGGGAAATGGTTCTAGGAGTTGTACCGGAAATCTTGATTAATGGGATATCAATACACCATATGTTGACAATGATAACTGGACTGTAATTGGACATCGACTGATATTTGTAGCTCAGAAAATCTTGCTAAAACAATATTGCTACTACCTTTGTCAAGTTACTGGTCCCAGATTCTTGATAACCAACAGCAAGTTACGAAAAATCTCTTTCAAATATTGCTCCAACCCGTAATAGCAGATCTGTTTGCCTAACAAATATTTTGATTGATTTATAGACAAACATATTAGAACCAGGCCGAGTGCATACAAAAACATTGAAGCTTTCCCAACCTCCCGAACTCATCCTCCTCGATTCAATCACCATCTTCATCACCATATGCAAACTCCAGACTGATGGAGCGTAGACTAGTTCTAGTTCCAGCAGCCGGATAGAAAATGAAAACGTGTTTTTAGAGTGATGATCTCGGTGGTCCTAATGTATATCTCATATCTCAGCCTGTCGTCGCCATGCCCGGCATTGCAGGCGGAGTTTGGGGGGTCTCGTTTGGGTGGAGACTCTCCCACTGCATTGGCTAGAAGAGTGTCTAGTTTCAACTGGTTGGGAAAAACACTGTGAAAAAATCTCAACTCTCAACTCTTATCTCTCAACTCTCAACCCTCAACCCTCAACTCTCAATTTGCAACTCTACATTCTCAACTCTATTCTCAATTCTCAAATCTCATTTCTCAAATCTCAATTCTCAATTCTCAATTCTCAATTCTTAACTCTCAATTCTCAATTCTCGTTTCTCTATTCTCTATTCTCTATTCTCTATTCTCTATTCTCTATTCTCTATTCTCTATTCTCTATTCTCTATTCTCTATTCTCTATTCTCTATTCTCTATTCTCTATTCTCTATTCTCTATTCTCTATTCTCTATTCTCTATTCTCTATTCTCTATTCTCTATTCTCTATTCTCTATTCTCTATTCTCTATTCTCTATTCTATTCTCTATTCTCTATTCTCTATTCTTTATTCTCTATTCTCTATTCTCTATTCTCTATTCTCTATTCTCTATTCTCTATTCTCTATTCTCTATTCTCTATTCTCTATTCTCTATTCTCTATTCTCTATTCTCTATTCTCTATTCTCTATTCTCTATTCTCTATTCTCTATTCTCTATTCTCTATTCTTTATTCTCTATTCTCTATTCTCTATTCTCTATTCTATTCTCTATTCTCTATTCTCTATTCTCTATTCTCTATTCTCTATTCTCTATTCTCTATTCTCTATTCTCTATTCTCTATTCTCTATTCTCAATTCTCTATTCTCTATTCTCTATTCTCTATTCTCTATTCTCTATTCTCTATTCTCTATTCTCTATTCTCTATTCTCTATTCTCTATTCTCTATTCTCTATTCTCTATTCTCTATTCTCTATTCTCTATTCTCTATTCTTTATTCTCTATTCTCTATTCTCTATTCTCTATTCTCTATTCTCTATTCTCTATTCTCTATTCTCTATTCTCTATTCTCTATTCTCTATTCTCTATTCTCTATTCTCTATTCTCTATTCTCTATTCTCTATTCTCTATTCTCTATTCTCAATTCTCGTTTCTCTATTCTCTATTCTCTATTCTCTATTCTCTATTCTCTATTCTCTATTCTCTATTCTCTATTCTCTATTCTCTATTCTCTATTCTCTATTCTCTATTCTCTATTCTCTATTCTCTATTCTCTATTCTCTATTCTCTATTCTCTATTCTCTATTCTCTATTCTCTATTCTCTATTCTCTATTCTCTATTCTCTATTCTCTATTCTTTATTCTCTATTCTCTATTCTCTATTCTCTATTCTCTATTCTATTCTCTATTCTCTATTCTCTATTCTCTATTCTCTATTCTCTATTCTCTATTCTCTATTCTCTATTCTCTATTCTCTATTCTCTATTCTCTATTCTCTATTCTCTATTCTTTATTCTCTATTCTCTATTCTCTATTCTCTATTCTTTATTCTCTATTCTCTATTCTCTATTCTCTATTCTCTATTCTCTATTCTCTATTCTCTATTCTCTATTCTATCTCTATTCTCTTTCTCTATTCTCAATTCTCTATTCTCTATTCTCTATTCTCTATTCTCTATTCTCTATTCTCTATTCTCTATTCTCTATTCTCTATTCTCTATTCTCTATTCTCTATTCTCTATTCTCTATTCTCTATTCTCTATTCTCTATTCTTTATTCTCTATTCTCTATTCTCTATTCTCTATTCTCTATTCTCTATTCTCTATTCTCTATTCTCTATTCTCTATTCTATTCTCTATTCTCTATTCACTTTTTCTATTCTCTATTCTCTATTCTCTATTCTCTATTCTCTATTCTCTATTCTCTATTCTCTATTCTCTATTCTCTATTCTCTATTCTCTATTCTCTATTCTCTATTCTCTATTCTCTATTCTCTATTCTCTATTCTCTATTCTCTATTCTCTATTCTCTATTCTCTATTCTATTCTCTACTTCTCTATCTCTATTCTCTATTCTCTATTCTCTATTCTCTATTCTCTATTCTCTATTCTCTATTCTCTATTCTCTATTCTCTATTCTCTATTCTCTATTCTCTATTCTCTATTCTCTATTCTCTATTCTCTATTCTCTATTCTCTATTCTCTATTCTCTATTCTCTATTCTCTATTCTCTATTCTCAATTCTCTATTCTCTATTCTTATTCTCTATTCTCTATTCTCTATTCTCTATTCTATTCTCTATTCTCTATTCTCTATTCTCTATTCTCTATTCTCTATTCTCTATTCTCTATTCTCTATTCTCTATTCTCTATTCTCTATTCTCTATTCTCTATTCTCTATTCTCTATTCTCTATTCTCTATTCTCTATTCTCTATTCTCTATTCTCTATTCTCTCTATCTCTATTCTCTATTCTCTATTCTCTATTCTCTATTCTCTATTCTCTATTCTCTATTCTCTATTCTCTATTCTCTATTCTCTATTCTCTATTCTCTATTCTCTATTCTCTATTCTCTATTCTCTATTCTCTATTCTCTATTTTCTATTCTCTATTCTCTATTCTCTATTCTCTATTCTCTATTCTCTATTCTCTATTCTCTATTCTCTATTCTCTATTCTCTATTCTCTATTCTCTATTCTCTATTCTCTATTCTCTATTTTCTATTCTCTATTCTCTATTCTCTATTCTCTATTCTCTATTCTCTAATCTCTATTCTCTATTCTATATTCTCTATTCTCTATTCTCTATTCTCAATTCTCAGTTCTCAATTCTCAACTCTCAAATCATTTTTAACTGTGCCTCAATCTGCAGGAAAAAAAAAGTTGCACTCGCAACCAGTTCCGAGCAGATTTGTTATTTCAAACTGTACAAACTGGTGCTCTTTCACCATGAAGAAGACCCTTTCCGGGTGGCGTTCTGTTCCCACACACTCGAGTACACGTGTTGTACGAAACTAGTGAAAAGGATCTCCCGGTCCGATCGGTGTCCATTAACAAGGATTTCCCCCTCACTCTGGCCAGCCTTGACGAATGCGATGATGATGAGGACGACGATGCACGATGGTCCAGGAAGCTGGGTTCGAGTGAGTGCAAGAAATGAATTATTGGCCAGATTGTGCGTAACATGACATAAATCTCGTCGTCATCGTTGCTTTCAGGAGCATCACGATGACCAACGACGACGTCCAGAACTGCACTGTGGGGAGAGAGAGAGAGATCGAGTGTGGAAAAATAAATACTGCACTGTTTGTGAATGCAATTTTCCAAATGTTGATGTTTGGTTAGTGCAAATGATGAGAAAATAATATTATCGTTGTGATTGGCATCGAGTAGGAACGGTTCTGGGCGACATGTGGCTTGCTGGTCGGTTGTTTAGCGATCGATATAGGAGTGTTTTTGCAAGTGATTTGAATTTTGATTGGTGTAACCAGTGCTGGAATTTGAAGAGTTATTATTTTAAGCATAAATGTATTGGTTTTTTTTTGGAAATTACTTTGGAGTTTTATCATATGGGAAATTAATACCACAAAATGTATATGAATACCAGAGATATTCAGGCTTCTTTCGACAACACAATTCAATTTACAAAAATCTGCAATGAAATGAAACATTAACCACTCGGCAAACTTTAAAATCACTGTTTTTACTACGACAATAAACCAACATCGTACACCGGGTAACGCATTATGGAAGGATTGCGATCGTAAAATCCTATAAATCTGCGAAAAGAGTCCAGAAATTGAGCTTTATCGCTGCCAGAAGTGCCCGACCCGAGTACACGCACCGACAAAAACGTATGAATAATTAAAATTAATGAAACATTTTCGCACACCCCCGTAACATCACATCAAAAACACGTAAATTGCATGATTTTCTTTTTTCACCCATTCTCACCAAGGTTTCACAGACTCTGTTACTCGAAAATGTTTCCATTTTCCATCGCTCAGCGGCTGCTGAATTTTGCATGGGCCGATCTCATTAAGCTCTTTTATTACAAAATTAAAAGGGATCAATTGGGTTTACGACGTCGGCGGATCAGCACACATTCCCCTGGCAGGCTGGTAGGATGGTGGGCTGGTGCGTGAGGCCACACGCGTCGCGGCCATTGCCACCATCACACCCAGTCACCCTTCTTCATTTTGTGGATGATAGCACAGCTCACATATGCGTGCACGCACGCACAACTTGAACCTTTTCCGGCTGCTGAATCCTTTTTTGACGGGACGACCCGGGATCAACGATTTGAGAAGATGTAAAGTTTTCACAACTTGATGTGAGTGGGGCAAGTGGTGTTAATCGGGTTTTCGTTTTTGTGTTGTTTCCGTTTGTTTGATGTTGCAGAATGATTTATTATTTTATTATAATGATTTACGAAATAAATAACGCTTTTTGGTATTAATCTCAAAATCTTTGTCAATGCATTTTACCAGTAAAATTGCATCAGCTTCCAATTCAAAATACTTTTTTTGTGAAATTCAAGTTTAAGAAATTGCATTGGAATTTCCTACACTACAATAAATTTAAATCTATTTTTCGAACATAAACAGTGCATGGAAAAAGTGTTTTAAATGCATTTTACACTAGTTCAGTTGTTTTACAATCATTAGTTTTCAAAAAATGTAACATATGACGAAAACAAAAATTTTAGCGCAAAAAACTTTTTGCGATAATAAACGTCGAATATTTTCAAAAATTCAAAATATTTTTAAAAACAACCCAAACTTGCCAAAAATTATTCTAAACGCAGAAGAATGCATTTTAAGTTGATTTCAGCTGGTTAAACTTCAATTTCCATTGAAATTTTGAAGTTTTTAGAAAAAATATTTTATTTAACCTCTGATTTTTCGGGCTAATTTTTAAGGCTTGGGGGGGGGGAGAAAAAAAAACTTTAAATAAAATTTGTACCAGCCTTATTACAAAAAAAAAGAATTCTCCTTTGTTAAGCAGGTGAAGGATTCATTCTTTATTCATTCAATTCGATTCTCACGATAATCTATTGTTATCGTTAATTCAATAATTCTATCGACGATAATCTCTTTCTAAAATCGACTCAATTTAACTAAATCATGTTAAATTTTCAATGCTTTCATAAAGAATATATTTTTTTGAAAATTTTCAAAATATAAGTTATGGAACGTCCATTATCGAAGGGGAGATTTCACCAAATTTATAACACCGATGTGGTTAGTTAGATTGTCCAAAACGTTCTGATTTTATTGTGATCGAAAAGTCCCCAGAGCCTCACACACGAGGTACTGAGGTTTTGCTTGCAAAGCATTAATCGAGCTACTTGCTTTAATCGCGGCGAGGTAAACGAAGTTTAGCTTTGTTCGCAGTTTGGGTTACTGTTGCCGGCTGTGCTGACGATGTTGGTGGCGTCGATCAATTATGCGGAAAGCAATTTCCGTAACTTATAAATCTCAAAATTTTTCACAAAATACAGTTTTTTTTTTGAAGGTACTCAAATTTTCATAATATGAAATGTGGTATCGAACGAAGCAAAATTTTTGTATGGTTTTACACTGGGTAATTGTCTACCAACTCACACGAAATCGGAAAAAGTTGCCCCGACCCCTCTTCGATTTGCGTGAAACTTTGTCCTAAGGGGTAACTTTTGTCCCTGATCACGAATCCGAGGTCCGTTTTTTGATATCTCGTGACGGAGGGGCGGTATGACCCCTTCCATTTTTGAACATGCGAAAAAAGAGGTGTTTTTCAATAATTTGCAGCCTGAAACGGTGATGAGATAGAAATTTGGTGTCAAAGGGACTTTTATGTAAAATTAGACGCCCAATTTGATGGCGTACTCAAAATTCCGAAAAAACGTATTTTTCATCGAAAAAAACACTACAATAGTTTTAAAAATTCTCCCATTATCCGTTACTCGACTGTAAAAAATTTTGGAACATGTCATTTTATGGGAAATTTAATGTACTTTTCGAATCTACATTGACCCAGAAGGGTCATTTTTTCATTTAGAACAAAATTTTTCATTTTAAAATTTTTTTTTTTCTGACTTTGCAGGGTTATTTTTTAGAGTGTAACAATGTTCTACAAAGTTGTAGAGCAGACAATTACAAAAAAATTGATATATAAACATAAGAGGTTTGCTTATAAACATCACGAGTTATCGCGATTTTACGAAAAAAAGTTTTGAAAAGTTGGTCGTCATCGATCATGGCCGTTCATGGTTACCCGCGACAGACACGGATGACGAAACAAAGAGAAACGCAAAATAGTAGTTTATGCAACAAGTTGCAAAAAGAGGATTTTTTCAGCACGAGTCGTACATTTATCCAACGAGGTTCACCGAGTTGGATAAATACGACGAGTGCTGAAAAAATCAAGTTTTGCAACGAGTTCCATACAACATTTTTTGCAATTTCGAAAAACACCCATTGAGTGAAATTTTAAGTCGAATTTTTATGTATTTTGTCAATAAATCATTTCAATCAAAAAATGTAGAAAAGCGTTACTTTTCGAAACAAGTGCTGAAAAGTTCAACTTTTCAGCACCCATTTCAGTGCTGAAAAGTAGAACTTTTCAGCATTTATTTTGAAAAGTGTTGCTATTCGATTCTGTTATTTTTGGTACAGAAAAGTAGGCTATTTCGTCGTTCAAGAATGACAGGAAAAGTAAGTAGTTTCACGACGGAATTGCAAGAAGTAACTTTTTCAAAACTTTTTTTCGTAAAATCGCGATAACTCGTGATGTTTATAAGCAAACCTCTTATGTTTATATATCAATTTTTTTGTAATTGTCTGCTCTACAACTTTGTAGAACATTGTTACACTCTAAAAAATACCCTGCAAAGTCAGAAAAAAAAAATTTAAAATGAAAAATTTTGTTCTAAATGAAAAAATGACCCTTCTGGGTCAATGTAGATTCGAAAAGTACATTAAATTTCCCATAAAATGACATGTTCCAAAATTTTTTACAGTCGAGCAACGGAAAATGGGAGAATTTTTAAAACTATTGTAGTGTTTTTTTCGATGAAAAATACGTTTTTTTCGAAATTCTGAGTACGCCATCAAATCGGGCGTCTAATTTTACATAAAAGTCCCTTTGACACCAAATTTCTATCTCATCACCGTTTCAGGCTGCAAATTATTGAAAAACACCTCTTTTTTCGCATGTTAAAAAATGGAAGGGGTCGTACCGCCCCTCCGTCACGAGATATCAAAAAACGGACCTCGGATTCTTGATCAGGGACAAAAGTTACCCCTTAGGACAAAGTTTCACGCAAATCGAAGAGGGGTCGGGGCAACTGCCGTGTGAGTTGGCGGAGAATTACTCCACTTCATCAGATTTCCTTTTGGAAAAACCATCATTTTTTTATTTTTTAGAAAATTTTCAAAATTTGAATCATGAGTATTAAAAAGAATCGAAATTTTGTTTGCTTTACCACTCTATAAGATTTTTTTAAAATACTGTTTTTTTTTTTTCAAAAGACACTGAAATTTTCCAAATTTGCAATCAAACGATGCGAAATTTGTTAGGCATTTTCACATTTTTAGAGTTTTTTCTTTAAAAATACTAACATTTTCGCAAAATATGATATTTTTACGAATATACTCAAATTTTAATGATTTGCAATAAAGGTATCAATCGTAGCAAAATTTGATATGCATTTTCAGTTTAATCGACTTTTTTTTAAACGGTCAAATTTCAAAGCGGCGTATTTTTCGAAAATACTTAAATTTTCGAAATTTGCAAAGGAAGCGAAATTTTGACTTCATTTTTACTTTATTTTAATGCAAACTATAATTTGCAATTTGCAGCATACAAAATATGAATTTATGTTTGAAGCATGCAAAATTTTGCTTCTTTTGATAACCATATTTCAAATTAAAAAAAAATAGATTTTGTGGAAATATTAGTTTTTAACAAAAAAAACTCAAATAAAGTGAAAAACCATATTTGATAAAATTGAATTTTCGGAAAAATACGGTATTTTTTTAGTATTTGAAAATAACTTTTATGAAGCGACAAAACATAAAAAAATATTTCGCATCGTTTGATACCAATATTGCAAATTTTGAAAATATGAGTGTTTTTCAAAAAAAAAAAACTCCAATGAAGTGAAAAAGCAAAAAAAAAACTCTCTTGATACTCATATAGCAAATCATGAAAATTTGAGTGCTTTCGAAAAAATCGGTATTTTGTGAACAGTTTTGAGTATTTATACTGTGGAACTTATTTCATCTTAAAAAAAAAATCTAACGATTTTGTTAAATTAGGTCGATTTTTGAAAGATTTTTTAAATGAGTTTTCGTCTATTATCAGCGATAAGATTATCGCATTCTACGTCAAACCAGTCACGTCAAATTTAACATGGGAGTGCCTTATCCAGAATATATAAAACAGGGTGGTTAAAAAATTCGCAAAACCACATTTAAAAAAAAATCATATCTCTGGAACGGCTGAACCAAATTTATCTCATTCCATAATTCAATTCTGACAATTTTGGTACTCAAAAAATAAAGGTCCATTTTTCAAGTTACCGCATATTTTGCAAAAAAGTAGCTTTTCCTGAAATTTTACTAAATAAACTTATTTCACTCTCCAGAATGAACCATAACCCAAAAATTGATTACTTCCTAGAATGATTTGTTTTCTATTAATATTTAGTGTTGTAGAATAATGAAGTTTATTCATGAATTAAGAGTTTTAAAATTTAAAGATTTGAAGATTTGAAGATTTGAAGATTTGATGATTTGAAAATTTGAAGATTTGAAGATTTGAAGATTTGAAGATTTGAAGATTTGAAGATTTGAACATTTGAAGATTTGAACATTTGAAGATTTGAAGATTTGAAGATTTGAAGATTTGAAGATTTGAAGATTTGAAGATTTGAAGATTTGAAGATTTGAAGATTTGAAGATTTGAAGATTTGAAGATTTGAAGATTTGAAGATTTGAAGATTTGAAGATTTGAAGATTTGAAGATTTGAAGATTTGAAGATTTGAAGATTTGAAGATTTGAAGATTTGAAGATTTGAAGATTTGAAGATTTGAAAATTTTTAGATTTGATGATTTGAATTCGAAACTAAAATTTTAAATTTTTATGTGTTTAATGTTTATTTGCATTTTTTTTGTTAGAATTATATTTTTGGATATTTTTCTTCATTCAAAAATATGTTTTTCTCCTCAGAGTACAAAGATTGTATATTCAATTGTTCTATTTGTAAGTTCAATATTCTTTCAAGTTTGACCCAATGCCCCTCTCTAAACATTCAAAGCATACATTTCTGCGGTATTCTTCGTTTCAATGAACACTAGAAGAACTGTAAAAAGGCAGATGCACCCTTAAAACCAGCACCCAAAACCCTCTCTCACACCCCTTGCCGAACGCAGAAAACCCACCCTTGTTTTGGTAACTGTCCGTGGCCGCGTGACGCATCCCGTCGATCGAGCAACCCCTCCCTAGTTCAATTGCCAAATTTGTGTCCCATGGCGCAAATGTGTGAGGCCTGGTTTTTTTTTCATTCGTTTAAAGAAATTTGATTTACCAAATGCACCCCCTTCGTTTTGACGAGAGAAACATTTGAAAATTTCGTATAAAACTTAAATAATTTTTATTAAATATTTTTTACAACTTTAGACTTTTTATGATTTTCTAACGAATAATTTCCTGAAGACTTTTTTCAAATCATACAACAGATATGAAAAAAAAACATTGTTAAAAATCCCTTAAGCATGCGTTAAACGTGGCAATTTTCCTTTTTCTGTGGCCAGGGAAAATCGACTGTTTTTCCCGCTCCCTGGAGGCATCTCTGCAAAAGGGATATCGTTTAGTGCGCTGAAGGGCAATAGATCAAAAGAGCGATTCCTTTCGATGGGATTTAAAGCTGGCATGCTGCGGATACAAATAGTCGTAAAAAAGTAACAAATCAAGGAAAGCATTTGAACGCTGTATAAAAGGGGACCGCAACTGGGTGTAATTTTTGTTGTTGTTTTTTTTTATTCCCTGATCAAAAGAGGCCTAAAAGGGGAGGGATTGAACGCAAAAATTAGATAAATAAAGGATTGGTACAAGATAAACCATCAATTACACCTGGGGCGCCTTCAGAAGGGGAAAAAAGTAAATTAAAGTTGACACCTCGAGGGGAAATTAGCTGCAGCTCGGTTGGGTGAAGTCTGAAATTGACAGGTTGAGTGCGATTTGCGCATTAGAAATTCGGTGAGTTTATTCCGTCTCTTGAAGAAGTGTTCTTACTGGCATGGGTAGAAAATGTGTTTTTGCAATGCTTTTTTTCAATCTTTTAGGGTCCAAATAACTCATTATAAATTTGTGTGCAATTGATTGAGTTTGAGTTTGATCACTTGAGTGAATTATTTCAAAATTTGAAAATTAAAGCAATAAGTTTAAAGAAAAAAGTTTCTTAAACACTAATAATCTATTCTATTTAATACCAAATATAACTTCAGGCACAGTACCTCAAGACTATTACTCATTTATCAAAGCAACTACTCATTTATCAAAGCAACTGCAATTTAAAATCATATTTCGGTCGAAATAATGAAGTTCCTTACCGGAATTTGCGGAAAACTAATTAGTATTTCTACCCCCGTTGCTCCAAATTCATCCTTCCCCCTTCAAGAGCACTTTTGACCTGAACCTGCAAAAACCGCATCCCGCACTGAATCTCGCACTCTCCTCGGATAATTAATACAGATTTATGTGGAAAATTTGCCATCCGATTTAATTAAATGAGCTGAAAAGTCAAGCTAGATGAAAGCAGATGCATCATTCTGGCCGCAAGCAAGGCAACGGCTTTTCGTTCTGCAAGGCAGGCCCCGGTTGGTGTTCCTCGTGGCCTGATGCTGCCGACTGGCCGCCAGGCAGTTGTTGATCTTTGCCAAATGGCAGTGCACTTCAAGACCCCGGCCACACTGTGACACCGCTAAGCTGCAGTCGGTTGCCTAAATAAGTTGATTAATTTTCTCAAAATGTCCAAAAAATTTAAAATAGGTTGCGTAAATAAATTTTCTAATAAAAAAAAAACAAAATATTGAATTCTTTAAATTTCAACTTAACTATGATTTTAAAAAATCCTTCAACTGAGTGCAAAGTGCACAGAGTGTGCACTTTGAGCTTCCAAGTCTCCTCTCCGGGCTTCAACTCTCGATTGACGATGACGGAGATGGTGTTGATGAGGCCCCCTGATTCTGGCCACCGCCGCCGCTGACGTTGAGTAAGTTTCGTTGATCAAAGCAGATTAGAGCCGGGCGCGTTGAAACCGATATACGCCGCTGATAGGGACACTTTTGGGCAGAAAAAAAACTCACTCCCGTGCTAATGAGGCCCCCAGATGGTAATGGCCACATGGGCCCACTGTTCATGGCCAGGTCACGGGTAGAGTTGGGAGGCGATCAGTTTTTTTTTATGTTCGAAGTTGAGTTAAAAAAAGATATTTCAAATTCATTCCAGCATGAGACAAATGAGACACCTTAAAAAATTAGACATAAAAGGCTCATGAAACACAAAAAAAAAACAAATTTGTCTCATGAGACACTTTATTCACAGGATGCTCATGAAACACATGAGACATATGAGACTAATAAGACACATGAGACAAATGAAACACTTAATTACATTAAACACTTGAGACACCTGAGATACATAAGACAAATGAGACAAATGAAACACATGAGACACATTAGACACTTGAAACGAATGAGACAAATAACATAACGAAGACACATCAGACACATGAAATACATGAGACACATAAGAGACACATTAGACATATAAAACTCATTCTCACAAATGCGACAAATGAGAAAAATAAAAAAAATGAGAAAAATGAGGAAAATGAGAAAAATGAGAAAAATGAGAAAAATGAGAACAATGAGAACAATGAGAAAAATGAGAAAAATGAGAAAAATGAGAAAAATGAGAAAAATGAGAAAAATGAGAAAAATGAGAAAAATGAGAAAAATGAGAAAATGAGAAAAATAAGAAAATGAGAAAATGAGAAAATGAGAAAAATGGGAAAAATGAGAAAATGAGAAAAATGAGAACAATGAGAAAAATGAGAAAAATGAGAAAAATGAGAAAAATGAGAAAAATGAGAAAAATGAGAAAAATGAGAAAAATGAGAAAAATGAGAAAAATGAGAAAAATGAGAAAAATAAGAAAAATGAGAAAAATGAGAAAAATGAGAAAAATGGGAAAAATGAGAAAAATGAGAAAATTGAGAAAAATGAGAAAAATGAGAAAAATGAGAAAAATTAGAAAAATGAGGAAAATGAGAATAATGAGAAAAATGAGAAAAATGAGAAAAATGAGAAAAATGAGAAAAATGAGAAAAATGAGAAAAATGAGAAAAATGAGAAAAATGAGAAAAATGAGAAAAATGAGAAAAATTAGAAAAATTAGAAAAATTAGAAAAATGAGAAAAATGAGAAAAATTAGAAAAATGAGAAAAATGAGACAAATAAGACACATGAGACAAATGAGACAAATGCGACAATAAGACAAATGAGTCATATGAGACATATGAGACAACTGAGTCGCATGAGACACCACTTCACTGTCGTACTAACTTGTCGCACGTGCATTTTTGGCCAAATTGAGTTAAGAACGCCATTTTGTGTAGCTCACAAGGCTTCACCTTTTTTCCTTCACAGGTCCCCAAAATTCGATTTCAATCCTGAGATATTCAATAAAAACCGTAAAAACTCAGTACATTTTTGTCATTTTTCACATGAAAGAAATTTCAATCTTGTCGTGCTATCTAGACGCACAACTCAAATTGCTGTAAGTACGACAACTTGCCAAAGGGATTTCAAGTCAGAACGCGTTTGACACACGTACATGCTCGACTACTGTGAACATCTGTCATTCTCGAGAATTGAGAATTGAGAATTGAGAATTGAGAATTGAGAGTTGAGAATTGAGAATTGAGAATTGAGAATTGAGGATTGAGATTTGAGAATTGAGAATTGAGAATTGAGAATTGAGAATTGAGAATTGAGAATTGAGAATTGAGAATTGAGAATTGAGAATTGAGAATTGAGAATTTAGAATTTGAGAATTGAGAATTGAGAATTGAGCATAAAAAACTGAGAAGTGTGGATTTAAAATCAAGAAATGAGTATGAAAAATTGAATATGAAAATTCAGAATTTTTAAATGTTTGGAAACATACCGGCGTCGGCCTCTGCCAATCAAAACTCTCTGCAAAGTCCTCGCTTCCTCAAAGCCTCCAGCAGTCAGCCACCAGGACGAAACGTTCCACTTAATGTCATTAATTAAAATGGCAACACCTGTTTTAATTTTTCGCCACCATTTGCCACTGGGACGTTAACTAATCACTCTCGTTCCGATCGTGATTGGCCTGCCGTCATCGTCGTCGGTGCCTCCGGCGATTAACGGCTTCTTTTAACAAGAAGGGAAAAATCCCGTTAGCAGCAAAAAAAGAAGGACCCACTCGACCCCCATTTTCCTTATCGAAATGGTTCGATAATGGGACTCGATTAGCTACCTTGGGTCCGAAAAATGAGCGCCAAGCCCAGCTCAAACTTTGCGCCTAATCGCTACTTGGCCCCGAAAAAGGATCAACGGCCACTCCCTGGCCACGACTTACGATGCTCGGGGCAGATTGAAAAGTTGAAACCGGGACGAGATGGCGGCTGCCACAAAACATTGAAAAGTTGCACCATAAATCACAAACTAACGCTGGCCGGACGAATCATAACACGGAATCTTCTCCGGCCAAAAGTCAGACACAACAGTTTGGACAGAGGCAGCAGCAACCAGAAGTCGCCCCCACACGCGATAATGACTTTGTCGTGCGAAAGATGCTGCTTTTGCAAACTTTCAGAAGCGGTCAGTTTATCTGACGGTGGTCATCAGCCGGAGTGTCAGAAGCAGCAGGCGGCAATCATTTGCTATTTGAGGTGAAGACAAAGTATGATGATGGTAAGTTTTTCAGTTTTGCGTCAATCATTTGAAAGTTTGAAATTTAATACCATAAATACTAAGTGGTGGAAAATATAAAAATAAAATAAACAAAAATAAACAAAATAGCAACAGAACAACAGAACAACAGAACAACAGAACAACAGAACAACAGAACAACAGAACAACAGAACAACAGAACAACAGAACAACAGAACAACAGAACAACAGAACAACAGAACAACAGAACAACAGAACAACAGAACAACAGAACAACAGAACAACAGAACAACAGAACAACAGAACAACAGAACAACAGAATAATCAAATTTTAGAACTGATCCAAAAAGAACAAAAAATATTTTTTCTTATCAAAGATATGAAAACTAGCTATGATGAAACTTTTTCAAAAACACATCCATTGAACAACAAAACTTATCAAACTCAACAAAAGAAACTTCAATCTTGCTTCAATCAATCTCCCAACCCGCTCAATCCATCAACAGCCAAGTATCAATTTCTAATTTCCCCCCGTCCCTCCTGTCAACGAAAAGCCAAAAATCGCCAGAGAGAAGTCCGCTAAATTTGCGGGCTTCCGAAGACAAACAGAGTAACAACACATCACTACCGGTTAGTGTTTACGCAAACCACTCACTCCGAGATTCCGAGGACCGAGCCGTCCGGGACTACGGACTACGGTTCCGGCCGGTGGTCTGATACCCCAGGCATGGCCTCGTCATAGCCAGTTGAGTTCCGAGGCCGGGCATTAATTTTGGATGTGGTCTCGTGCCCAAGCGGGTGGAAAACTGGGAGTTGGTGCCTCAAACTCCTCCCGAAAAAGGGAAGTCCTTGGGCCAACGGTCCACGCTCTCTGGTGCGTGTGCATCGGGATGATGTGTTTATGGGGACCGGAGCCGTTACGACGATGGCCGAGCCAGAGAGTTGGCAGCTGTGTAATTGCAACGAACTGTCGGTCTTCGGTTGGCTGCAGGGGTGCATTGCCTTTTAGCCAGGGTGCCAGCTTTTACGATTATGCATTCCGGTGAAAATGGGCGAGAGTTGTTGTTGGTGTTGGGAGGAAACTCGGCGGAACATTATTTCTAATGTGGACGGACTGTGACTACGAGCCTGTTGGAGAGCATTACAAACTACACACTGGCAGCGCTGGGTTCTAGTTTGTGGTTTGAGGCCTGGTTCACAGATTGTTGTTTTTGGAGCAACGGGGAAAATGCGTTTATACGATGCAATTTTGGCAGTGCAGCCAGATCACACATCAACAAATTCGATATAAAATCAATGTAATTTTGTAATTAACTCGACGAACCAAAACTTCAGCATGCTCTCTCCATCTAAACCATTGGTTTCCTAGGTTCGAACAGAAACCTGCAAAAGAGAAGAAAAGCAACTCGCGACAAAATTTTGAGGCTAGGAATTTTGACAGGTATGAGTTTCATAAAGTATTCGCCTCCTTTTCTCTCCCACAGAAAAACTGGGGACAATGTAGCTGTCAAACTAGGCCAAAATGTTAAAGTCACTCACAAAATGAACTTTGAGTGATTTGAGTTCATTCCTGACGTCACGATTTTCTCCTCTATAGAGACCACAATAGACCTGGGGTCGTTAAAGTGGATGGTTTCTGTTTTTTTTTTTCCATTGACGATGACGAAGAAAATATTTCTTTCATCGTTGTACAGATCATCACAAGTTTCCATACAATTTGGGCAGCTTTCCATACAAAAAAACTATTGAAATATTTGAAAATAATTAATGGGCGTAATATTCAATGTTTACCGTAATATTCAATGTTTGGCTCATTTAAAATATTAGTCTTGATTTAAAAAAATTCAAAAGATTGTTTCGAAAATATCGGAAAATTTCACGAATGTTTCATGTATTAACATTAAAAATCGGACCATTAGTTGCTGAGATATCGACATTAGAAAATGGTGGGTTGTTTTGGTGAGATTTAGAAAACTTCTATTTTCGTGTTTCTTTTTCTTAAAACGGTTCTATCTCAGCAACCCGAGGTCCAATCTTCAATGTCTCTTAGACAATTTTATAGCAAATTTTCTGAACTTTTCAAAATAAATATTTTTAGAAATGGTCACTCATGGTCACTATTTTCAAAAATTGAAAAACTGCAAATATTTCGCTAAAATCAAAACGGAGTCCTTTATTAAAAAATCTGTAAAGTACTTTTCGATTGCAAATTCAAATTTGCATTAAAAAATAATGTCAAACTTGTTTTTGCATGAAACTTCGATTTTTTCCAAAAATCACTATTTTTTCAAAAATTCATAACTCAGCAGCACATTTTTTGACCATGTTTCTTTATGGCTCAAAAGTTGCGGATTTTTGTCCCCTAAACTAAAACATATCAAAAAATCTCGAAAATCAAAAAATACATATTTTGGTAAATTGAGTTTTAGTGAAAAAAAAGTTGATAAAAATCTGCAATTTTTTTTTCGTGTACCTATTTTTTCTCAAAAGTCATCAACAATACCTACAACTTTGCCGAAGACACCAAATTGATCAGAAAATTCACTCAAAAGTTACAGCTGTTTGAATATTTACATACCATTTTTGTATGGACAGCAGCCAAAATTGTATGGAGACTTGTATGGGTGAACCAATGACACAAAATAGCTTATTTGGTCATAGGGAAGGCCCCCACAAAGTTTGAGCCAAATAAAAAATACAAAAAATAAAAATGTTCGAAATCGGTCGATTTCGTAGAGAGTTGCTCATATATCATTTTTGTATGGACAGCTCTCAAATTTTTATGGAAAATTATATGGACAAACTAATGATGCAAAATGGATTTTTTGGGCATACCAAAGGTACCAAAAAAGTTTCAGTCAGATTACAAAATACAAAAATTAAAATTTAAAAATGACCGATATTGTAGAGAATTGCTCAGCTTGATCAGAGAGATTCGGAATTAGTATTTTATGTGAACAGTTGGGCTGCATTTACTCATGCCATAACAGAAAATTTGCATGGACATTAAAAGTTAAGCTGAGTAAGAAATTTGCGTTGATTTTGTGCGCAGTTCGGTATCGTAACTTTTTTAAGACTATTATTATTATTATTATTACTATTTACAGATCCTAAATCGATTGAAAATAAACCCTTGAGATCTGATTTTTTTTTAGGATTTTCGGTCAGAATAGATTTTAAAATTCTATAAATGCTTGTTTTTATTTTACTATTAAACAAAGTGGGCACTGGGCCCTCTTGTGCGATTATAGTTTGGGAATGAATGATTTAAATCATAGTTTAAAAAACATCTAAATTTATTTTTAAAACTTTTGGTAGCTTCACAAATTTCAAAAAACTGGCTAGGAGATTATTTAATTTTAAACTTTCAAATGGCAACCCTTCCACAAGTGCTGTGCTACATCACCATAATGAACCACTTCCCCACACGAGACGTGTTTTGAGGCAAATGTTGCTGATGATGCCGCATATACTTGCTGATGCTGAGAGATGAGCATCTCTGCACTTCTACCCCCCATTCTCCCTCTCCCCACCAGTCAGCTGCTCGCTGTATCGTCTTTCACCACAGGACGATGCTGTTATTTATGAGTGTGTTGAATTTTTCGGTGCAATAAATTAAATGAAATTTATTACGATAAAACTTCTGCTACTATTTAACTCTTGGCACCCACCCGAAAACCTCGTTGCATCCCAGGGTGCAACTAGCGGGATAGACGAACGGGTTTGTCAGTTAGGGCGGACTCACTGCATGTGAACTGCTGCAATCACTTGCATCGTCGACATCAAGCGACCCCAAAAGTGCATCTGTCTTGCAGCTTTTTCCTAGCCTGACTTCTGCCCGGGTGTGTGGGTTGATGGTCCCCGCTTTGGGACGACCCGATATGGGATAATTATTCTACCATTTAATTTCTGGAATGATAAATTAGCTCGGTGGTATGTGGCATGAGTGTCACTTGCAAGTGCTGGAAGTTGACGCTGATGCTGCTTTGGCAGTTGTCATAGTTTATGCTTCGTCAAAATTGAGAAAGGTTATTCATGATTGGAATACAAAATTTGTCATTACGAGGTTTTGTAAAGACAAATTTTGAAAAATTTATTTTGCATATTTATTTCCTATCTACGGTATTATTCTCAGATTTCTGAAACGTTATATTCGTTCTGTGGTTCTGTGGTTCTGTTGTTCTGTTGTCCTGTTGTTCTGTTGTTCTGTTGTTCTGTTGTTCTGTTGTTCTGTTGTTCTGTTGTTCTGTTGTTCTGTTGTTCTGTTGTTCTGTTGTTCTGTTGTTCTGTTGTTCTGTTGTTCTGTTGTTCTGTTGTTCTGTTGTTCTGTTGTTCTGTTGTTCTGTTGTTCTGTTGTTCTGTTGTTCTGTTGTTCTGTTGTTCTGCTGTTCTGTTGTTCTGATGTTTTTTTGTTCCGTCGTTTTTTGTTTTGTTTTGTTGTTTTTTGTCGGTTGTTAAACATGCACCAAATATACCTTTTTATTTTCTTATTCTCACTTAACATCATCACAACCAGCTTTCTGACTCTGCAGGACACCAAACTGGCCTAACCTTAGTACCAAGTGCATAAATTTAGTCCGGTCAGCATTATAAATAACCTGGAAAAACAAACCGGAAACATAACTCGAGGCAAATAAAAGACCTCCGATAGCGATCGCCCCAGCCATGCTCGTACGTTACCAGGTGGAAAAGCACTTCTCGTGGAAAACAAACATTTTTCCCCCGAGGAGAGGAAATTCCGTTGGTGGATGTGTCCTTTTCGCTTCCAATTGTAATAGGTCAGCTCTCTTGGGACGTATATTGGAAGATTGTTATCAATAAAGTGAGGTTATGGGAGTTTCCTTAAGAATATCAACTTACAGCGAATAAGAGGTTAAATGTTATTTGAAAGACGATAATTTGTCATGCCTTATCAAATCCGCGCTCTCCACATAGCCTGTCAGGCTCAACTGTCCAAGCCAATTCAAAACAAATTAATCAACAATTACTGCGCCTGAAGCGTGGACGTGCACGTTAAGTTAAAAATGATCACAAAACGCGAGAGTGAAAACATGCATGAATTTCCTGGTACTCACAGTAAGAAAGAAGTTTGATTTTAGTAAAATTTATGATTAATAAAACCCCTTTTTTGATGTAATTTTAACACATTTTTATGGCAAATGTAAAGTCACACATGAAAGGATGTAAATTTACATATTTTGTAATTTATGTTTTTTTACAGCCCAGATTCACGTTCGTTTTGTTCCCTGCCGTGTCTAATTACTCTTTTCAGCATAAACAAATCATTTAATCTGTGCCTACGGTCGTCGCTAAAGTCGGTGGTAAGAGAGCACCATGCAGGGAGAGCACACAGCAGGAGTTCCAGCCACAGTGAATGAAGAAGAGTTTTTCAGTCTTTTTTTTGTTGTTGTTGCGAAATGTGCAACAGTGAATGGTTAAACAGTGTGGATTAATTAAAACTGATTCGAGTTTGTTTTGTTTTTTACTTCGTTTTTGCTTGGTGGTTCTTGTTTTATTCTCGTTTTCTCCTTTTTGTTAAGTTTTCTGAGTTTCTTTTATTTTGTTTAATTTCAAATTCTTTTTTATTAGGATATTCTTCAAAATGACACTCACAAAATATTTTTTTCTTTTTTTCAAAAAATCACAATACTTTACCAAAACCCTTTTCACCGCAGACCTCCAACATCGTGTGTGGGCCCTTTCCTCCCGGGATCATCTCCCAAGTTCTTCAACCCCACGTCGAGATCTTCGGCCATCAACCCATCTTCCTTGGCACGTTTGGTTTGCAATCAACTAATTTAAATGCAAATACGTTTGTCTCCGGTGCGCGTGCACCCTCCGGGTTCAAGTCTTGGGGACCATTTAGGCCGAACTCGGTTGTGGAGGGGAGGAAGTGAGGTAGATCAGACGGAAATGGACGTGCTAAATGGGTCTGACCAAAGAATCAGGACTGACTGAGATCACGGCCTGGGTGTGGGACAGAGTACAAATTTGTAATTCCGATTGTCCGCGAGCAGTGCTCAGTAATGCGATTATCCACAGCTTCAGTGTTGTCGCTTTGGATGTTCGGTGTCTTGGCTGAAGAAGGGGGAGAGTGTAGTTGGAGTTCATGGAGGAGATGTGCCATTCGGTTGCAAATGGGGCTTGAAATTAACTTATCTGACGTTGTAGAAAAGTATGTTCTGATACTTTTTGTTCCTTTGATTTGACTGTTTCATGTTATCATTTTGCCTTTTTGCATTTTGACAGACACATCACATTAAAAATTCAATGCATCCATCTCGAATTTCTTTTCCACAGACAAAACATAACTCTAATATCTCTCATATCAGTTGTCAAGTTTGTTCCACCTACATGAAATTTGTCAGACATTGCAGCAAAAATAAAAACTGTGTATCGCACTTTGACCTCGTTGCATATCATTCCGAACGTGACACGCAGCAGCAGTAGCTCTTTGTCATTTTTTTTTTCGCTCCTCCACCTCATGGCAGGGTTATCTTGGACGACATGTACACCCTCGTCATATCGTTTTGACGTGTATGTGCTTTAATACATACAGCGAACACGATATTTCCATCAATGTGATAAAGTTTCCAGTGGAAATAAATAAAAAAAACTCACAAACATCCAGGATTGATGCTTTTACGGAATTCCTAAAATGAATACTTGGAAATTCAGCTAGATGCTGCTAGTTGCTTGGAGCTTCGCTCCTTAATAATGGCAGCCTCGGTGGATCCTTTGCCCGAAAAAGAAGGGCGCAATTGAAAGTTCAGTCACATAGCCCAGTAACAGTCAGTGCACTTTGGGAGCTGGGTGCCAGGATCCACTTTACAACCGACATAACACACAGTACAGTACAACACACAGGACTTACGAGGACGATAGAGAGAACCGATTGTGGCGCGGCGTAAGTTTGAAACTCTGTTTTCTTAATTATTTATTTTTTTTAAAGAAAATTGGCTGGAGATTTCTTTTTGCAGAGAAAAATGTGAAAGCATCCTCATTTTGGAATGTTAGAATCATTCGAGTAAATCAACAAGTTTATGAAAATATCTGAACATTTTGGATTAAAAAGATCTTGAAAAAAAGACAATAATTTCACAAACCCACGTTTCAAAATATTCAGAAAATCTAGACCAGAAATGCCCAACCTTTTGAACCGGTGGGCCAGATCTGATTTTTCTTAAGCAGAGGCGGGCCACAAGTTACAAAGCTACAGGAAAAACTTAAGAAATTAGACTAATTAATAAAGAAGTGTTGCAAATATAATTATTGAATTTTCAGTTAAGGAATTTAGACAAAATTTGATGAATGAAAATCTTGTTATTCCCTGGGCCTTGTAAAGTCAAGGGGCATGATTTGATCCTAGTGAATTAGTTAAAATTTGGGTATACATTATTTTTTATAAGCACTATGGACACCACTTCATGCTACGAGACCTCGCTTTGCCGCAGCCCCAGGGCTTAAGCGTTGACCGATAAGCTGTCTTCGTGAACTAAGTAGTTCTCCGATAGTGAAAATATCACAATTGCACAAGACACCGCTGCTTCTGTGACTTTTTCACTATCACAATGTGGGATTTAGGTGGGACTTCAGGATAGTACAATTGATTTGTTTCTTAGCATTAGCATTTAAAGTAAATCTGTATGTGTTACTTGCGCAAATCGCAAGTACGCGCACCTCCTTTACACCTTCTTGGGGTACACACACAGTTGCGATCCGTTTGTCAGAACTTTGACTGAAAATGTCAAAGATCGCTAGAAGCCATCGAACCATAAGTTGTTAACCGCGCATTTAACCTCTAATTGTAATGTTTAGAGAAGGAAACGTTAGAAAGGGAAACTAAACGTAAGTTACTCCGACTAGCCGCTATTTAAGTTAGAGTTCTGCTCAAAGATCCCCCCCCCCTCACAAAATGAATTGAATCGTAACTTTAGTTTATTACGTCTAGGTTAATTATAACATGCCCACCAATAAACAACTGAACTCTCAATTTGGTTGTGCTGCTGTTATAATTTTGGAAATCTTCCCGAAAAACCCCGTTGCCCAACATTCTGTCGGCAACATTTTATAATTAACGTTTACCGTGGAAATGCCCGTCGGTTCCAGACAAATCAGAGCGGTCCGTAGAAGGTTCTGACACCAGGATGGTTGATGTGAGGCAATGGATTTGTGATGTAAACAGCTATATGCGGTCGACGATCGCGAGCAGCACCCATGCAGATATACCAGCCCAGCGCTACAATATCCGCACTGAACGTAACTCGTGGAAGACGCCGGCCGCCGCCCGATTTCTTGAACGGTTCCAGGCCCAAAACGTTGGAGTCACGCTGGATTTCCCCGAGCCAAGGAGCTGTACGGGTCACGTAGACCCGAACCAAGTTTCTGCTAAATGGTTCATCCAAAATGACACAATTCAACCAGCTTTAGAACCCGAAGCAAATATCAAAGTTTCCGGCCGTTATGCCGGTCTTCCCGCTGCCAACACACCAGCAAACCAGAAATGTCAACATTCCGACCAGAACCAAAAGATGCATCTTCCAGAAGCTACTCAACAGGACTCTTCACTGCGTCATCTTGTTACACAACCACTCAAAACAAGTCAACCACCAATGACGTCGACAATACCCATGCCTTTCCGTACAGCATCACAGGCGCGCGCCAAGCTGAAAATGCAGCTGCTCGAAGACCAAAGATTGCTTAGCCAGAAAATGCTGGCTCTTGGACAGGCACACTCGCAGCAAAAGTGTAAATTGCTTGAAGTTGCTAGAAACACTAGTTCGAAACCTGTTGTTTCCTTGCCAACCGGACCAACACCGTCCAGCTTCAACAATTCCGATACACCCCTTCTACGAGATGCCACGAACCAAAATAGCATCTTACACTGTACCACCAGCACCACCACAAGCACCAAATGCTGTGCCCCACCACAGGGGAATCTCGTGGTACAAACACATCCGCGCGCTTTGTCTTCCAACAACGAATGTCTGACCCAACTTCCAGAGACATCGGACCAAATCAGCCAAAGTTCGCGTTCTATTATCAAGCACGTTCCAGATGATCCAGCAGGCAATTTGTACCAGTTGCATTCCGCCGATCAGCTGCGAAAGGAGAATCTACGAAACGATGTGATTGCGGAGCATGCCCGAGACGACACTTACACATTGTTGAGTACTTCAATCTGTCTTGGTCTACCGAAAGGTACCGATCTGTGGTTCGTAAATGCTAGATCGTGCCAGCTGTTAATTCTTTGTTTGTGCGCGGACCATCTACACAAAAACCAACACGATTTCGTCAGTGCTACGGCTAGAAATCATCAACGAAGGCGCCATCAATATGAATGGACTTCAGAAACACGGACAGCATCTGGAATCGTCTGTTCACTGGCCAACCGAAGAACATGCTTAGAGGAGCCGAGCCACCGGAAGCATCGACAAAGAGGTAGACGTGAACCGATGTCCAGTCCGATAGTCGGTGCGATTAACTGTAAACCGGTAGACGAACCGGTGTACCGGGGGGGACTGTTACTTGCGCAAATCGCAAGTACGCGCACCTCCTTTACACCTTCTTGGGGTACACACACAGTTGCGACCCGTTTGTCAGAACTTTGACTGAAAATGTCAAAGATCGCTAGAAGCCATCGAACCATAAGTTGTTAACCGCGCATTTAACCTCTAATTGTAATGTTTAGAGAAGGAAACGTTAGAAAGGGAAACTAAACGTAAGTTACTCCGACTAGCCGCTATTTAAGTTAGAGTTCTGCTCAAAGATCCCCCCCCCCCCCTCACAAAATGAATTGAATCGTAACTTTAGTTTATTACGTCTAGGTTAATTATAACATGCCCACCAATAAACAACTGAACTCTCAATTTGGTTGTGCTGCTGTTATAATTTTGGAAATCTTCCCGAAAAACCCCGTTGCCCAACATTCTGTCGGCAACAGTATGCTTTCCAAATCTATTTGATGATAAATTTAGTTGCAATTGTTAAATTAGAGTAATGCTGTCAATAAACTTTGATTGATGTAGAATACTAGGCATTCTTTTATGTCAAATTGTCCATAGAGTCTCGATCAATCAATAATGTAATGATATCAGACAAAATTCGTTGATCTGTTGAACTAACGGTTTTCGGATTATGGTTGTATTGACCATTGTTGCGAATCGAGGAACTACGGATCTTTTGACGTAAATGGTCATTTCTTTTTAAATTCGCGATTTCTATCCTATTTGTATATCAGTTCACAAATTTTTATTGTTTTTTGATAGAAGTAGTACTGCAACAGTTAAAGGAACGTTTAGTTTTGAACATTAAGTTTAGAAGATTTTAGTTTAAAATTAAGATTTTCAATCCAAAGTAGTTAGCAAATGAATATTTGGACTTAAATGAATAATTGAACATTTTGGACTTATGAATAACACACAACTGTGCATTTATTCTAGAGTCAGATCCATACAGCGTCAGTGTTTATTTGGTCGAAGTGTACTAATTCATTGGCAGATCTGATTCTAGTTGTAATGTACGACAAGACTACTGACGGACGTGACAGGACGAGGGCCCAGTTTAGAGGTTTCAACATCAACGATGTGCGGCTGGACCACCCTCCCAAAAAAAAAAAAAAAAATTGATGAATGAAAATCTTGTTATTATCTGAAACAATATTTAAAGTTCTTTGATTGATTGCACAAATTTATGCTCCTTGACTTCTTTTTTTGTATAAAAAATTTACATCCATCATAATTTTAAAATAAAAAATTTGATTATATATTTGAAATGTTTTTTAAGCAAAACTTTATTTTGAAAAACTGTTCTGAAAAAAATAAATTCAATTTATTTATGGCAACCTTGCTTACGCATTCCGTAGAAAATATCAATTTTATTCATGTTCTTAAAAAATAACTAAATATTTAAGTAAATTTTTTCTGTTCATTTATAGAGAGCCAGTGGTGCGAATGAGTGATAAAAAAGTTTTTCATTATCTCTGCCCTAAAAACATCAGAGAGTATAGCGACCGTCACTATAGCTTGTGAGATCTTTTCTTGTGTCTCGAGATTCCCAGCGATGGCATTCTCTCTCTATCACTCCTAACCTTTTTCTCGACTAAGCACTCTCACCGCCTAGTCTCTCAATCTCTCCGAAAACTGCAATGAAAGAACGTGAGAAGACGATTAGGAGCCGACCACGCATGACATCCCGTTAAAACTGCGCTTGCAAAATTTGTTTTTGTGACGGCTTTTGTGGTTGAACGTTGTTGCGGTGGGATGATCGTGAAAGTGGAAATGAGAGAGAAAAGGAGAATGTCAAACGCGAATGTGTAAACTCAAAAACGTGTTCGGCTCTTTCGGCGCTGAATGTATCAACAAAAGAGAAGAGCTGCTGTATTTGGGACATGAGTATTCAGGCGTGATAATTGTAGTTGCTGAAAGCTGATAATTTGATATTTTAACAGTCGGGACCCGATGCCTGATTTTTCTGTTACATTCTTATTGGAATAAATTTTTCACATTTTTCCAGAATATTTTATTTATTTTATTATGTAATTTTTCAATCAAAAATTTGAATCTGAAAAATATGAGTTAAGGGTGCACAGCAACCGAAGAAGTTGTTGTCTTCTTATTCCAAATTTGTCAAACTTACGGACCCAATCCTGAAAGAATCTGTCAAAATGGTCAAACTTTATTGTAAATAACTTTGAAGACTGTAATTTAGGGGATGAATAAAAAATCATATCGATAGTTCCCGTATTTTTGAAGATACTAAAATGTCTGTAACAGAAATCTGGGTGCAAAAGCGATGGTTGGTGTGTACCGTTAAAAATAGAATAGAATCAAATTCAAAAATATTTTTTATAGATTAGGAACAAAAATATCCGTTTACATAATTCGTTGATTTAGCAACATTTGATTACTAAACCATAAAAACATAAATGCTTCTTATTCAATATCTGTAGAAAATTGAAAACATTTGATAACAAGCTTATTATTTTAATTTAGACACTCAACCTATTTTTTCAAAATTCCATGTTATAAGAATATACAAACGGCTTGCTCATTTTTTATTTTTTTGTTCTTGAAATTATTTAAAAAATCTTTTTAAAACTGTGTGCTTATTAATCCACTCTCTACAACCCAATAGTCAGGTTACGATCGAAAAAAATGCCATAAATTCAACCAAGTTTTGATCTTCAAAAAGCAATAGAAAAAAACTTTTATTATTTTAGAAAATATCAAAGTTGGAAGTTTGACACGTTTCATGCAAATTTGCCAATGTTCTAAAAAATGTTTTTTTCAGGGCAAAGATTTTTCCAATCTTTACCAATATTTTATGCATTAGTAAGTATGCAGAAATTTTTGTAATGTACCAAACTATGCTTCTAAGCATTTATTTACTATTCTATAAAAGAAAATTTGAAAAAAAAACGAGCAAAAAATTTAAAAACTGACTGTAAAAAAAGAAAATACTAGAAAGGCAAAATATAATGAAAGGAGGTGGTAAATGACATGGTAAATCGTCAGCTGTGTGCTATCTTGTGACAACGACCATTTAGTACTTTTTGAGAAAATCGATTTTTAAAGTTTGATGATAAATATTTTAAAAACTATTAATGGTTGAGCCAAACTTTTTGAAGCAATCGATTCGTATACTATCGCTTAACAAACGCTCCAAGTTTCAACTAATTTTGTTACACCGGTTAAAAGATACAGTAAATTATGTAATCAAAAATCTGAAAAGCACGTGTCACAAGTGTGTTTCGAAAGTAAAATTGTACTACGTGTCACAAGTGTGCACAGAATTTCCATACAAACTAAAATAGACTCACATCCACATAAATAGTTTAACCGACTTAATCAGTATATTTTCAAAAACAAAAGGTTGCATTGCCTTCAGAAAATATGTATCAACATAAATTTGTGAAAAACAAGAAAAGTTTTCCACATTTTCCAACAACATGTATGACGTGTCACAAGTGTGCACGATCATTTTGATGATAAATTGATCTATGTCACAAGTGTGTATTGCGATATCCGGGAAACGGAAGCGAGTTTCAAAAACCGGGTTGAAGTATCTTGTAGTGTTTGTTAAGTATAGCAAAACGTCATCATTAACTCATTTTCGACCAAAATGGTATATGTCACAAGATAGCACACAGCTGACGAAATGCAAACAAAAATTATAATAATGAAACAAAAAAAGCTAAGTTTTACATAAAACAAAAATTCCTCAACACGGAAAAAATAAAAAATCTAAAAAAATATCGTGTTAGAGAGTTAATTATGATTTTATTTGATTCACAAATCAATAGGTTCGATTTCTTCTTGCTTTAATTTTAATTTTTTTATGACGAAATTAATTCTATTTTTCAACACTTTAATTTAGCCGAAAATAGTTTCTCGAAACGCTTTTATATACTGACAAGTAAGATGTTTTGAAAACAATATTTTTTTGGTATTTTTAGCATGCAATCGTACTGCAAAAATATACAAAACTACTATTTGATATTGAATTTTTTAAAGTTTTTATTATTTTAACACTTTTTAAAAAAGACAATCACACCGTCTTTGCAGACTGAATACTAATATTAACGGGAAACCAAATTATATTTAAGAAATAAATAAAAAATATTCTTTCGTTTCTATTTTGTTTGGTAATTGACATTTTTTAAAGAGACGACGAAGATTTTAAACTTTAATTGTATTGGCCTCACTACATAAAAAAATCATCAATATCAACCGATTTACCTTTTTTAATATTTCTCAAAAATATCAGGCTTTTAGAATGAAAACAGCTTTTAAGTTGAATGTAAACCAAATTTGCAAATGTTTGACAATAACAATAAAGCAGTGATTAAGTCTTAAATTTAGTTTGTTAACCCCAATCTACAGTGTACACTCCAGTCAATTACTTAGCAAAAAAAGCAGCATCAATTCATAGCCTTCCAGTGTAGACCAAGCCCAGCCTCTCAGTCAGCTGGTTGAGGCCTCTTGCGTTCACTTTGCGGAGGAAATTTCTTCCAGCGAATCCAGGGAGGTGGGAGGGGGAAACTTTATTTGTGTTTGCGGGGGACTTTTATGAGTCGGAAAATGCTTCAATTTATGGCACTGTGGGATGTGTACCGAAAGGCAGCCCGGGTCGTTGTTCCAAGTGTGATGATTTCATTTGTTCGGAATTGATGAGACTGGGGGACCCCTTTTTTGTGTGGTTTGATGGGATTGTGGTTTTTGCTAAATTGATTAACTTTTTTTTATGTTTGATATGGTAAGAGATGTTAGAAATATAGTTCGAACCAGACTAATGAAAAACTTCAATAGCGCATAACTAGCCAATCCCAGTTCAGTCCAGCCCACCTGATGTCGAGGAATATTACACACAAGCCACGTAACAGCCGCCAAACAAAGCCCTTAACGAACTCTCGGAAGCCGTCACAAATCAACCGGCATTAATGAAAGAAGGTAGAAAAATAAGCAGAACAACGTGCCACCATATGCCACACCTTATCACCTTTCCAATTGTGATGATAATAAGTTCACCGGCCTGTGAATGGTGGACAAGATGGTTGATGAAAGATTGACACATTTTTTATGAACTCAAAATTTTAAATTTGTTTGTGTCGGTTTTGGAATTAACTATATTCGTATATAATTTTGAAAAACTGAATCTAATAGAATAATTACCTCCAGCAAATCATCTTGACCGTCGCCCCACTGTCCAGCATCCAGTGGCCACGTGGAAACTCGAAAAAAGAAACAAGAATAATTAACCTCATCTGTGCGCGCTGTTACAAGGCGAGATACACCTACCGTTTTGTGTAGGTGGGTTGGACGCCACCGTCGCACGTGGACAACGGCAATCTTTCAGCACCACCCGTTGGCGATCTTGTGCGCGATGACAAAATACTGCGAACTAAGGGGTTTCCAATCATGTCACAAGAGAGTGCTTCCGCGTGTGTCCACTCCACGGTGCCGGATAGGCAGTATGCCTGGTCATCGTGTTTGGAGATTTATCGTCAAACTGCCGGCCTCTGCGCTAATGGCACATGAAATAGACGGTTGCGAAATGGCCACAACTCCCCCTGGCGGGGGAGGAGGGCACCGCAGCCGGACCTACCGCAGCGAATTTTGGTTTGACATGACGGAAGACAACGCCTCTGGTGATGTTTTTTCTGTGTGATTTATCATTTTGGCGATGAAGGATTGCTACTAGTAAGGAAACATGGGAGCAGTTGAAGATCAAAAGAATTGATTTAATATTTTGCTGAATTTTAATCGGTATTACAACATCTTTCTGAATTCTTTTTTGAAGTTGGTATATTTTCACAAAAATCAATGCGATTCGACTTCAAAAAAAGTTTCTTTGGGTTGTTCTCTTGAAAATCGCAATATTTTAAAAGATTTATCATTTTTTATTGTTTGAACCAAACTTGGTTCATGCATTCTCAATATCAAGAGAACATATATTTCATGGTAAGTTTTTCCATACAAGTCTCCATAGAGCAATTCCAACTCAAATCAGGTATTTTTCCGGTACTTTTGTACCTGACCCTCTCCGATTTCAATGAAACTTTTTAGACATGTTATCCTAAGCCTATAAGCGCGTAAGAGTTTTCAATATTTTTGTATTTTGTAATCTAAATATTGCTGTATCTCGAAGTCGTTGCATCGTATCAAAAAGTGGTCAGGGACAAATTTGTAGGAAATTTGATGGGCTTTCTGTTAAAAAACACTGGAAGAAAAATACATGCCGCTTCTATGAGAGTTTTTAATTTTAATGTTTAAAAGTTAAATTTAAAGTTGATGTCACTATTTTTTTCGTTCAACATTTTTGAGGAAATAGCCCAAGATGTAACAAAAAGACTTACGAAAAATGCAGGAAGGTATGTCTCTCCTAAAAAAAAAACAAATATTATTTACTAGAACTGTTTCATTAAGTAGTCTGAACGTCAAAATTTTCAAAATCCGCTAGTGGGAATCGATTCCCTAGACAATTTTACATGCATATCATCATCCTATGTCCGATCCTTGTAGAGATACAGCGGTTTTATAAATAAAAATGTTAAAAAATAGTTTATTTTGTGGTTTTTTTTTGCAATTTCTAAATGACATACTTGATTTTTCAGTCTCGAAAATATTTTTAAATATCAAAATTAAATTCGAATTTTCAAATATTATTTTAGGCCACTGCAAATATTTTATAAAGGTCATTACACCCCCCTCCCCCTCTCCAACCACTTCCACCCCTCAAAAATTAGTCTGAAAAATCAGGGGGCATCAAAATATATTTTTTTCAAAAAAAATTGAAAATTTCAATGGAAATATAATTCTAATCAACTGAAAACTATCAAAAATGTCCTATTCTGCATTTTGATAATGACATTTAGCATGATTGGGCTCGTTTAAAAAAATTGAAATTTTCATGGAATTCCAATGTTCATCACCAGAAAAACTTTTTTTCTTGCAAATATAAATAAAATTCTCGTCAAAAAATTCCGCAAACTGATGATGGCAAAACAACTGGGCAGATGCGAAATTCATTTTAAAACACTTTTTTCATTCAAATGTTGAAACCGTGGTCTGTAATTTCGATATTTTTAAGTTTTTTAGGTGACACTGAGAATAACTAATTTTTCACAAAATTTTATGTTTTAGAGACCGTATCTTAGCAACAAGCATTCCGTTCAAAAATGTCAAAAGATGAAAATTGTTAGAAATTTTCTCAGTTTTTTGATAGAAAAATATATTTGCATGGCTTCTTCCCTCAAAACTTATATTGAAAATTTAAAAATTTGAGCATTTTCCAAAAATTAACAGAGAAATTTATCTAAAAAATGTAATTGTAATGTAACAAGCTGGACCTTATCACGACACCTTAGGGAGGAGACCTATGGAATGTTAACATTAACATTAACATGTTAACATTAAGTTGATAATGGAATTGCCACTGAATCCGCTTTGTAAATGCGGCCCCGATACTCTTCAAGGGTGTTCCCCTCAGGAACTGGGTAAGATTTACTTTACATCTCAAAAATACATTCAATTAATTTTTACAATGATTTTACGCGAATGCGTCCATCTCGGGATTTCCCGGGACAAAATTTGAGGATGTTTTTTTTAAATACCGGGAATTCCTGAATTTAAGGATTTATGAGATTTTGTCCCGGTTTTTACGGAAATTGTAAAAATATGATATCATTAATGATGTAACACATTTGAACGTCAATAATCATTAAAATGTGATTTAATGTAAATTTACATACAATCATACGTAAAGTTACAATTATACGTGTGATACAGACAATCACATCGAATCGTAAGTTTATTTCAACGGAGTTTTCATGTGATTCAAAATTTCCATGTCGAATAAATTTACATTTTTTTTCTATGAAGCTTTTTAATTTTTTCTTTCCAAACATTTCATAAAGGCCAAGCATTCAATATTACGCCCTTTTGAAATATTAGTATTGATTTAAAACAATTAAAATATTGTTATCGAAAAGATCGGAAAATTTCACGAATGTTTCATATTTTAACATTGAAAATCGGACCATTAGCTGCTGAGATATCGACATTGTAAAATGGTGGGTTGTTTGGATGAGACTTAGAAAACATCAATTTTATTGTTTCTTAATCTTTGCATTACAGTATCTCAGCAACGTCGTATTAACAAAGTTCAAAATAGCAAAATATAGAGAATTTTCTCAGCTCTTGCGCACTAATATTAACAAATGAATAACTGCGACTATTTTCAAAAATTCAATATTACGCCCTTTTGAATTGTGTTTTTATTAGAATTTAACAGTTCTGCTCCAGGATGTTACATTTGCAATTCAGAGATTTGGAGAACCTTTCAACTGAGATCAATTCATAAGCCTTTGCAGGGAGGATACATATTTCTACGTTTAGATTTTGCTAACTGGGTGTTCTTTTAGGGAAAAAAAAATTTGAGAAAAACCCTAGATCTATGGTATTTTCAAAAAAGTAACATAAAAATGGCTATAACTTGAAAACGCTGTACTTTATCAAAAATTCACTAAAGTATTTTTAGATTGCAAATTTTACATCGAAAAATGAAGTTGAAAATTTTTTGTCACCAATATTACGATTTTTTTAAAGGATCAGTATTCATTAAAAAAATCATAACTCGGTCAAAGATTTTTGCCGATTCTGGAAATTTCTAAAAAGTTGGCATTTTATGGCCCCCAAAACATATCAGAAAATAAGACAAAATAAAAATAGTGTTTTTTAATCAAATTTTAGTGACAATGTGTTTTTCAATAATTTGCAGCCGGAAACGGTGATAAGATAGAAATTTGGTGCCAAAGGGATTTTTATGTAAAACTAGACGCCCGATTTTATGGTGTACTCAGAATCCCGATAAAACCGTATTTTTCATCAAAAAAAACACTAAAAAAGGTTAAAAAAAATCCTCCCATTTTCCATTACTTGACTGTGAAAAATTTTGGAACATGTCATTTTATGGGAAATTTAATGTACTTTTTGAATCTTCATTGGACCAGATGGGTAATTTTTTCATTTAGAACAAAAATTTTCATTTTAAAATTTCGTGTTTTTTCTAACTTTGCAGGATTATTTTGAAAAAGTTTGTTGTCGTTGATCATGGCCGTTCATGGTCACCCGCGACAGACACCGACGACGAAACAAACATAAACGTAAAAAGTAACTTCTTCAAAACTTTTTTTTCGTAAAATCACGATAACTCGTGATATTTATAAGCTAACCCCTTATATTTATACATCATTTTCTTTAAATTGTCTGCTCTACAACTTTGTACAACATTGTTACACTCTAAAAAAGAACCCTGCAAAGCTAAAAAAAAACACGAAATTTTAAAATGAAAAAATTTGCTCTAAATAAAAAATGACCCTTCTGGGTCAATATAGATTCGAAAAGTACATTAAATTTCCCTCAAAATGAAATGTTCCAAAAATTTTTACAGTCGAGTAATGGAAAATGGCAGAGTTTTTAAAACTTTTTTAGTGCTTTTTTCGATGAAAAATACAATTTTTCGGAATTCTGAGTACGCCGGGCGTCTAATTTTGCATAAAAGTCCCTTTGACACCAAATTTCTATCTCATCACCGTTTCAGGCTGCAAATTATTGAAAAATACCTCTTTTTTCGCATGCTCAAAAATGAAAGGGGTCGTACCGCCCCTCCGTCACGAGATATAAAAAAATGGATCTCAGATTCGTGATCAGGGACAAAGTTTCACGCAAATCGAAGAGGGGTCGAGGCAACAGCTGTGTGAGTTGGTGGAGAATTGCACTCTAAAAATTGTAAAATTGATTTTACTTGTTTTTTTTTATATTGAAACCTTCAAAAGAAAAATCATTCCATTTCCCAGTGGTACAGCTTCAGCTTCTTTCAATTATTCTTATTCCTCAGCAAATATCCTACAACTTAGTCCTCACATTCCATATCCCGTCTCAGACGAATACTGCTGACACCGGAGAAAATTCTCCGCCGGACATTATGGCCCCGTGGCCAGAGCTAGCGGCCATCTCCGTCGGCGGGGGCGGTCAGAATGAGCCAATTAGCGCAAATGGACGCACCAATAAAATCCAAGTGCACTTTCGGCCATAAAAATAGAACGGAACCTGCTTCCAGTCCCCTCCCTTTGCAGCAGGTTGAGAAAATTTCATAATATCTAAACTCGTAAAAAGATATTCATATTAAAAAGTTTGCTGTTAGAGGGGGTACTTGCACTGGGTAGGGTGGTGAGTTAGTCTGAGAGGTGGTAAGAAATTACTCACAATAGCGTTGACCAAAACAGACTTTAGTGATGAGATGAGAAGTGTTGGTTAACCAGTTTGGAAAAAAAGATTTTTTATTGTATTTCTCACAAACTAAGTTTTTGAAGGCACCCCTGTAATAAGTGCGTCCAAGTCAGCCCATCGCCGTGATGAGTACTTTCGTCTGGAGACGAACTTGGCCAGGAATCCCCGCATCGTCAGTGGCCATTATGAGAGTCTGCATCGTCCTGGAAAACGCGGTCTATTAGACCCCTCTCCTTTCTCCTAGCGATTCCGGCGCTGCAGGTGACGGTCCCGAAATGGGCAGCAGCTTGGAACTAATTTTGCCAAGCTGCCGGACATTCAGAGGAGAAAAAAATCGTTTTCCCGGAAGTGGCTGGTTCTGGGGCGTATAACTAGGACTAACGGTGCTTCCGGTGGAAAAAAGAACGGAGAAAAGGAAACAAATGGTGCCTTAGGTTGGGTGTTTGGCGAAATATTATATTGATACTGGAACAGAACTCGCTAATGTAGCGTGACTAATTCAATTATGCAAATGTATAAACGGTGGACGGGACTTTCAGTCAGGATACCGGGCAACCCGGGAGTAAACAAATTGTCGGTCCAGGTTGGAATAGGAAAAGTGTCGTTCTTATGGATTTGTTTTTCTGAGTTGTTTTCATTATAGTCAGGGTTGCCTGGTTGCCGGATAACTCTGAAATCGTCAGATTTTTCATGTGCCCGATAATTTAAGTTTTAGTTTACCACTATTTAGTTGCTTCCAACGGCTTCTACCCCACATCCAATTGAGTTAGTTCCGCGGTCGTGATACCACTCAACTCGCTGAATTTATCAATTTAAATTACATCACAGCCCACGATTTCGTGCACATCTGCAAAGATCTGCACCGAACCATCTCCCAGAGCAACCCCCGCCGGCATCATAGCAAATTGGTCATAAAATGGGTACGCGCAGAGCAATCAGACAGAAATAAAACCAAGCTATAATTGCATTCTTTCTTGGAGTTCTCTCTCACTATCAAAATAAATAAAATCGGCCTGCAACGATTTCGATTCGATTTCAATCGATCGATCTGTCCTTCGTCTGATGTCTCTCTGGAAGTCGTTGTGGCTGGAGGAGAGGTTTGTCTAGACACACCGCTGCAGTTCTGTGGGATCCAATCTTACAGACTTTTTCTTACATTCTCTAAGAAACTTTTGATTTTTAAATTTGCTTTGAAATTTTCCAAAGCGAAGTAATTTTTTATAAATTAAAAAAAAAAGCAATTGAACTGTTATTTTTTTTAATTCACGAAGTTGACTTTGAATCCAGTATTATATTTACGAGAGCAAATCTTAACCAAACTCTAGAGAACTGCTCAAAAGTGATATAAAACTTTAATAGAACGAAGGGGTTTGCCTTAGGGGGAAATTAGGCAAACCCCTTCGTCGAGCTCCAAAACGGTTAAAATTCAATTTTTATTGCACACTCCTTCCCCGAGGATCATAAATCCGATGACGCATTGGTTCAGCGCGACCAGCCTCAATATTAATCGCTGGCTCCGAAGGTTCGATCGAGATGATTCACGCTGGCAAGATCAACCGACCAAGGCATTGTCCAACTTAGTCAGTCCAACCCGGTTTTACGAGAGAGTGCTTCTTGGAAAATTAAAAACGCTAAATTGTCCATTTTAGCTAATTTTGTGCGCGCTCGCGCGCAGTTCGACCACCGAAAGGCAGCCAGGCTTAGTAATGACAGATATTAATCGACGGTAATAAAGTTCGGGAAATTATGGGGCTGCCGCTGCCTGTGGCTGGAAGAGTTTTTGGAGCTTCGTGCGGTGGAATGCTTTGCTCAATTCGATGCGGAGTGTTATTAATTGTTATTGCTTTGGTTTTGATACCGGGCGCAAGCAAGCAAAAGGTTCAGTGATAGAGACTAATGAGCGTTTATTGGTGGCAAGTTGCGCCAGAAATGTCCGGCCGGAAATGGAGTTGTCGTGAGTCAAGTGTTTCACACGACAAATTGACTAACTCAGATTTGTAAATTTTGTTCAAATATTGGGTTTCCAGTGTCCATCCATGACCCCCTGCTTCATAAGCGAAAAACGGTTATTTGAAGCATCTGTGCCAATTTTGTTCGACAAAGTTGTAGAGCTTTAAATTTCCAATGAAATCTCACTTTGGGAATACAGTCCAGACTCGTTTATCCGAAGCCTCGATTATCCGAAGTTTCGATTATCCGAAGTTCGACTATCCGAAGGTTTGTATGGGACTTCGTATAATCGCATTTTTTCGCGTTTTTTTTATTTTCTTACTTTTAACATCAAATTCGAGTTCTGCGACCCCATTTTAGTCAAATTTCAATGATTGGTTGAGTATTGAATTGAAAAATCCATTTTTTAATGTTTCATCACCGTAATTTCGGCCGCTATCGTGGATTCAAAATTTCTATATCATTTTAGAGTAGTTTAGAGGTCATACTAAAGCTCAACAATCAAAAATAAGACAACGAAAAAAAATAACTTTCGTGATTCGATTTTCCGAAGTGAAATTTTGCCAAGGCCTTCGGATACTCGAGTTCGGACTGTATTTCGATGGAAGTAGCGCAATACAATTTTTCGATTTTTCCCGTACAAACTTCACCTTCGATATTTGCTCATATTTGTCCATGAGAATAGTTCAATGCTTGGAACCATAATGTACATAGATTTTCACTATGAAAACAAATCAAATTCAAACTTCAAATCCTTCGATAGAACAAGCTTGCACACAAAAGTGATTTTTATTTTCATTTAACTTTTTGGTCAATGCAAATTTTATTTCAAGTTTGTGTCCCTTTCATCTTCCAGATTTCCCCAAAAATTCAGTCAGCATTTAAAAAGTTAAGTAAGTGTGACATTGCATGTTATAAGTATAGGAAAAACGTGACAAGCGAGAAAAGTGGACCATTCATTATAATTGAGATTTTGAAAATTTTTACCTCCTTCGATTTTTCATTATGATATGTTTTAGAAGACAAAAAGTGTCTACTTTTTAGCTATTATGACGGACGTTTTGTTTTTAGCCAAGCTATGATTTTTGAAAGTATTTAAAATGAACACAAAAAAAAAGAAATCTAAAAATCATGTTAAAATGTTAAAATGAATTCTAAACTGAAAAAATCAGTATTGGAAACTATTTTCAAAAATTCAAAAGAGACAATTATGTTGATAATTCAACCAAAAAATTGTTACAACTCAAAAACATTGCAATTCTTTTAATCTACAGAGCTACTTTTTTATTTAGAACTCTATCGAACATCTTGAAAAAAAATTCTAACAAGTTGTTTGTGTGCATTTTTAACACTTTTCAAAACACATTTTTTTTTCAAAAAAATAAAACTTGGCCAAAAACAAAAATTCCGTTAAAACCTATGGTTCAAAAGCTGGCACTTTTTGGTTTTCATAGCCAAAAAATTTAAAAAAAAATTAAAAATTAAATAATATCGAGGTTGGTAAACTTTTTCAAAATCGAATTTCAGGAATAAACAAATATTTAAAAAATGGGTAATTTTCTCTAAAGTCAAACTATATTTTTCTGAATATTTCTAATCAAAACCTACAATCAGTCATGAAATAACTTCTCTAGATACAGATTATCGAATGTTTTCATGACACTTTTTTATGGATAGCCGGGCTATCATAGCCCTCAAATTCGTATGGAGACTAACGTGGAGAATCTAAATAAGCAAAATGGCTTATTTAGACATAAGAAATCGATGAAAATTGCATACAAATACAAATTAAAATCATAATGTTTTTGTTTTTTGTATAATTCTAAATTTTATATAAAAGTTTTGTGACACTTTCTGAATTTGAATTTGAAAACTGGGCTTGGAAATCTAAATGAGGTTTTTGTTATTTTTTTAATAATAACTTTAACAATAATTGTTTAACAATATTGCGAAAATCAAAACAAGTCTTGCCTTGTCCAAAATAAGAGTTTTCAGAATATTACAAATATTTCGCTTCAGTCCAAAAATTCGAAATAATTTGCATTTGATAAAAACTGAAAATATCACAGTTGTTTGCTTTTTTGACATCGAACATCAATTTTAGATATTCCAAGATATCGACAATAGAAAAATATGGGGTCAATTAGGTGACACTTAGAAAAACTGATATTTCATACATCTTAAACTTTGGAATCTATATCTCAGCTACCAGCATTCTGATCAACAAACACTAAAATAGAAAATTTGAGAAATCTCTAGTCTTTAAAATGTCTGCGACTCCAAACGGTGGACAATTAAAAAAAAACGATAGATTTGCGATTCCAAATTTGATCCTTCGTTTAAAAATTAATTTGATGATAGGTTAATAATTTCCAAAAAAAATCACATTTTGCTTCAAAAATGCTTACTCTGGTATCCAGTAGACTAAAGCGCAAAAGATTAGGGACCTACATAGGGAAATGAAATGTTCTGGGAGACATTTCAAACACCCAAAGTCATTCAAATTTAAGGTTGAAAAACTTGTAGTTTTTCTTTTGTGCTGGCACTTTTCTTGTACCGAACAAGCACAAACATAACAAAAACTACCAGATTATTATTAATAACAGTTTTACAATACTTGTGATTGTTATAAGTCTCGTTTTTTTGCCAAAATTATTTTCAATTGATTCCAACCTTGTTCTTGTATGATCTTGTTGCTCGATTGGAACCCCGATTTGACAGTTCGATTGGAACCCTGAGAGTGACATTTCGCCTCTCCATATAGGCTCTCTACAAAAGATGCCCTTTTGTTCCTTTTGGCCCTTCAAAACAAATCTTATTTTTTTAAATTAAAAGTACGTATGTTGGGAAGCTTATCAAGTGTAATTGAAAAAGACTTTGAAACGGCGTATTTATTTTTTAAACGATTGATTAAAAACTTGTTCCAAATAATTGTCTTCGGTTAGTCACTCTTAAGTTTTATTTATTTCCATCCCTTAACAAGATACTTTTTATGTGTTTATTTTAAACACATTTGATCAAAATATAGACGTCACCAGCAATGTATTTTATGAATTTATTTAAAAATACAAATTTGTTCAAACGTCACACAAAACACGAAAAACTCTGTAATTGTATTTAAATTTGACCATTTTTCACCCCCTCATCTCCCACTATCCAAAGTCGAGAAAATGCTAGGAAAAATTCTCGCAGCTCTGTGTGTCGGCCTAGTGAACAGATCGTAAATTAGAACCGAAGATCAAACGTTTGCGAAAAAGCGGCCCTCACTGACGCGTGAAATTATGACGCACACAATGTGCGACGACGCTGTAAATCATTTCCATCTCATGGTTGCGTGACTTCCGGGGAAATCCGTTTTGATGGTTTGGGGAGCACGAAGTATGGATCGCGGGTTAGGGAAATCAATTACTGTTTTCAATCGAACTTGATTTTTTTTTGATTTTTCATTTCTCATCTCGCATTTCTTACTTCTAATTTCCGATTCCGATTTTCCGATTTCCATTTTTCGTTTATAACTTTTCATTTCTCATTTAAGTTGGTGATTTTGTAATGAAATGAAAATCCCAAGAAATAAAAAAACTTCAAAACGAGCAAACTCTACTCCAGATCAATTTTCGTACCATTTGCTAATCGGACCATACAACCAAATCTTAATCAGACGTTCGATCGTCCAGATAGGCGCCGCTATTAGCAGTTCACAACAAAATGCAATAATCTCCGATCCCGAAAAACCTTTTCCTATCGTAATAAATTCAAATCCTCTTCAGGTCAACAAAGGCCTCGCATAAATCTGTTACCAAGGGGGCCCCTTTCACTTCTCACGCCCCTCTCTCTGGAGAAGCGGTTCCCAAAACGGGACAAATTGTGCCCGTGTCCTGGACACGGCTGTGTGTGTGCATCAATTTTGGGGTGGGGGTACTTGAGATTAGCGATAATCTGCTAAATGACCGTCAACAGTTGTTGGGTTCGGTTTTTGGGACTCCCGCACTCCTAAATTTGATGCTGGCCAGATGTAGATATAAAGCGTACACTGTTCCGGGGCCGTAATTTATGGCCCTTTTTGGCTTTCCGAAATAGGGGATGACCTATTTTATTCAAATCTTGGCAAATTCTTCGAGCGAAGGACTGTGCGGTTCGTGGTTATCGGTAAATGGTCATCTTTCGGTTTCGGTTACACATTGTTAGTGAGTTTCAATGAGCTCATTGCTATTGTTGATGCCCTCGAGCAACTTTATGGACTCTTGGGTTTTATTTTTGTCCAAAAGGTTCTTTTCCAAGTCGTGTATGAATCAATTTAAGAAAGAAACAAAATTGTATGATTCTTACTTTTAACCTCATCTTAGTTTCTCAAAGAAATATCAAAAAGATTTCAAGCTAAACATTTTTGCCAAACACAAATTAAAACACATCATTTTTCTCCACAAAAGTTTAATAAATAAAACTGTCACCATCAGTGAAATTAACGACACTCCCAAAACCTCGATTCAATTGGCGGACAAGCAAAAAAAATGACACCATATTGACGCGCCCAAATTGATTGAAGCGAAAATGGACTAAAAAGGGATTTCCATCGCAAATCCACTCCAAATGGTTACTTTGTGGGCAGTTTCCGGGGCTTGAAAAACTGCAGTTGTTTGCATACATGGCGGTGGGTGGGTGATCTATGTATAATGGACTAAATGTCCAAAATTTGGGGTGAATTTTGTTGCGGCTGAAATTGAGGGCGATAAAGTGACAAAAAGGTGACCATAACACTATGGGCCATCTCCATACAAACAGGCGGCCAAATTATTTTTTTGCTTTTTAAATGTTTTTTCATGCAAATTTGGGTAATTGTATGGTATTGAAATGATATACGTCGATTTTTATGACTTTTCATGTTTTTCAATAGTCGATTGTTTATAATAAATAGTCTTTTCATACATTTGCAAGTGCAACAGAATTGCGTATATATTGTATTGCAAGTTTATATTATTAAATTATGGATAAGCTAATACATCCCCACTTAAAGGACACAATACCTCCCTCCTCTTTCTTTCACCCCCCCCCCCTCTCCACCTCTTTCTTTCACCCCCCCCCCTCTCCTCCTCCCCAAAATTTAGTTAAGCGTAATAAATTCATTTTAAGTCAAATATTTATTATTTACTGCTGTGTGTTTCTTTTGTGAGTCCATGCCATATAACTTGAGACCCCCACCCTTACGGGCATAAATTGTAAAAATTTTAATTGTTAAATCAAAAAACAGAAAAATTAATTTTATTCAAAATATTAATTATGAAGTAAAACGATAAAATACAAACCATATTCTTAAAATTCATTTGATTATAGAGTTTGTGACAGCTTCAGGATATGTTAAAGGTACTTTTTATGATGTTTTGTACTAACCAACATAGAACTTAAATGTGGATCAGTTTCATGGATTGATCGCAGAAATTCATCATGCTAAGTCAACATTTTGCTGAATACTTTTCCGGTATCAAACTGAGATTCTCCAGTTTCGCTTGAGAAACTTCGGTACGAATACCTTATTTTGACTAAGGTACTCAATTTTAAATGTAGGCAACAGAAAATTCCAATAAAGTCATTTCGAACTTCTTGAAACCAGGTATTGATTTTTGAAGCGACGATGCCCACGAAGTAGGTAGCAAAGCAAGTGAAATAAACGGGCGCATATGTAGATTGCAGCAAATTTTGATAAAACGTAAATGTTCAAAATGGCATATCTCCGAAAACGCAAAAAATCGCAGGCTGGAAATTTCAGCAATGTTAGATTATAATCCAATCTTTCAAGTGATCTTAGTTTCATGTTTAGCATCGGTTAGCAAAAAAAGTACTTGATTAACAAACACAAAAAAATATGATTTGTCAAAACAATGCTCCAGTTATTCGATGAAAACTTCAGTTTTTGGTTTGGAAATAACATTTTATCTATTAATAGTTTCAAAGCTTATCTCATTACCTTTCCAACGATGTATATTTGTCCTAATAAAACATTTAAAATGGCTGAGCTATGTTAAAATTAAACAATCAGCCTTTTTTACGAAAAACGCTAGTTTTTTACTCCATTTTTTGACTTTCAGCTTGCGTATCTCCGTAATGAACAAACTTAGAGCTTTGAAAATTTGGATTTTTCTTAGTTAGAATGTTTACTTTCGAGAAAAAAATACCAAAAAATATTTGGAGAAGGTCACTTTTTTGAAACTTGGCCACCCAATGTACCATAGTGCATTAGTGGTCGTAAATTTAGCAAATGGACTTGTGGATTAAAATGAATATGGGAAATAATCCGGCAAAATGACTGATCAATTGAGAAAATTTTAATAAGGATTTGTTGTTAAGTTTTTTGCAACACTTTTTTCAAAAGTAAATGCCAGATTATATTTTGTTAATTTAGCTGCTAATTAATTTTCAAGCACTTCATTTTTTTTTATAAATTTGAACGAAATTTTGTCCGTGCATTCCTTAAGCAAATAGGCTGTTCGGCATAGTTTTTTTTTACAAGGCTCCACACAATTTTGAGGGCTAGTGAATTCAAAAATCTTTACATTGAGAAGAGATTTTCTGATCTATTGAAGTCTTGGTCAAAATTGTAGGTTATGTTTAGGACTTTTCAAATTATACGAAAATAGGTACGCTGAAAAAAAATTACTTGATTTCATTTTCAAAAAAATCCCGACATATATATTTGTAAATACATTTGGTACGTTTTAGGAGACTAAAAGAGGCGTATTTTGCGCTATAGTTCAGGATGGTAGAAAATTTGGTACAGAAGCTATGATTTTTGAAAAAAGAACAATATTTTCTATTAATTTTGAAAAAAATCCAAAGTATTGTCTCTTTTTTTCTAAAATAATTTCAAATTTGCAATCAAAGGCATTTTTAACTTGAAGTTTTCCGAAAAAAATATTTTATTTTTTTTCAATTTAAAAACAGCCAATGAAGGAAAAGAAAAACAAAATTTGCAAAGCAAAACAATTTTTATTTTGCTTATTTTGTTGACCGGACCAGTACTTGCTGAGATAAAGCTCGTAAAGTTAAAATTTTTAGAATAAATAGGGTTTCTCAGTATCATCAAATTAGCCATCGTTTATCAAAACGCGATATCTTGGATACTTTTCTTTACAATTCAAGACGAAATTATAAAATCTAGCTCAACATTCGAAAATGTCCCAAACCAAATTATTGTATTCCTTTGAAAAAGGTTCATTTTAATAAAAAAAATCTGTTAAGAATTATGTTGGTAAAATATCAACTAAAGTGGTAAGAAATCCTAAATATGACCAAACCTGTTAGCGAAATTTGAAAATACAGGCACTTTATTTTCTTACCAAAAATCAAATATCTCGGCTCTGGAGTTTCGATATTATTTTTTTTTCTTTAAGAAAAATGTTCGTTTACTACAAGCTGCATGTATTGGTTTTACTGGGAAAAATAGTTTACCTAAAATTAAATGAGCCTTTTTTTAATTTCGAAAAAATACGATTTTTTCGACATAATTCCGCTTGAAAGAAGCCAAAACCTTAAATTTTGGTCAAATATTGATAGTGTCTCTTGTTCTATGGAGAAAAACCTATTATTTAAAGATAATATTCAGGTATTTTAATTAAACAGTTTGTGTATTGATTCCGAGTGATTTAAAAAAAATGTCAAAAAAGTGACTTTTCTAATCTAATCTGAAGAGGGGGTGCCAGAAGTATTTTTTTTTCTTGTCTAAGAGAACACTGACAATCGACATCATAATCATTTAAGAAGTGAGTACCTAACATTTCTCGACATGACCTCAAAATAGGACAGTAAATTTTTGAATTTCTAATAAAATATTCAAGAAAAAGAAATTCAGTCAAAAACAATTAAAGAAAAAATGAAACCTTTTCAACAATTCAAAACATTGTTTGAATTTTATTTAGAATTTTATAAATTTGTCGCTTTTGTCACTGAAATTTTGACCAACATCGATAGATGAAAAACTTGGTAAAATATGTTACATGTAACAAATTTGAAAAAAAAAAATTAAAAAAAGGTGTCACTAACCATATGTCAGACGAAAAATGATCAAAAATTGAATTTAAAAAAATACTTTTAAAACATTGCCTTCACAGTTTAAATTCTCTTCTCTTATCATATTCTCGCTATAGAAAATCAATTCCTTCAACCTTGACCTGAAAGTATTCTCTCTTCTATCCAATTTCCCCCCGGAAGCCCTTCTTTACTGCCTCATTTGCCACACGTTAACCTTTCAGCCGGGTTCTTATTAGCCACCAGAGCAAGAAGAAGCCCACCATCACCTTGGTGACATTTGCAATCAGCCCAGTCACATTCCAAGCTTCTCCACCCACCAACTTCCGGTTGCTGTTTGTTGGGCTTCACCTTCTCCACACTTCTCCAACTCCCCAGCTCCAGGACCTAATGAGTTCCGACGCCACTTCCCACACCCTTGACACCTCGAAGTCGTCGTCGTAGTCGTTATAATATAAGGTTTCTGTTCATTTTTCAATTAACCGAAGGAAAAGTGGCATAAATCTTACCGCAAACTCACGAGACCGCAGCGACGTCCTGGTTCTGCCCAGCCCAAAGTGGAAAATTGCCTCGGAAAAATCACGACGAAAGTCGGAGGAAAAAAATTAGAGTGAGTAGAAAAAGTAAACCTAGAAGAGAGAGGCAGGTCGGGCCACACCCAGGAACACCGAAAGGGCAACAGACCTATAATTTTGGCGTCGCGACGCCCGGAAAATTTATGCTAGGCGTACTCTGCGTGTTTGTGTTTGTGTGTTTGCACACCACATAACGTACACCTACTACCTACTCTCATGAATAAACGTGACGAGAACGAGATTTATGATTGTTCCGCATGATAGCGACGATAATGTCGTCGTCGTCGTCGTGCAGGTTGTTGAAGTTGTTTGTTACTGTTTGTAGTAGTTAACAAAGTGCGAGTTAGCGAAAAACGAACAGGTTATTACGCGTTTAGCACCGCGATCAGCGCCGGAAATGCACGTGGGGGTGTTTATTTTAGGACACGAAGAGAACATTTTTTTGCCTCAGATGTGACGTGTTTTAGCGTAATAAATTAGTCGTGTTTTCGCCGTTGCAACGCTGACTAATGCATTTGTTTCTTGGAAAAGAAGAACATTTGTAAACAAATTTGGAAACATTGTCACGTTATAGGGATATTCACTTTCAACACACACAGCCTGACTCCTCTCTATTTTTTTTTAAACTATATCTTGTGACGCAAGGCGGTACGACCCCTTCCTATTGTTAAAATTTCTATTAAATTTTTGTTTTAACCAGGGCTGCGGAGTCGGGTCATATTTCAAGCGACTCCGACTCCGACTCCGACTCCGGCTTTCTGAGTTAAGCCGACTCCAACTCCGACTTTCACCCTGAATTTCAGCCAATTTGGTCCATCCCATCTCGAGATATCGTGGCACCCGTAAATCAACTCGGTGTTTCGAGAAAAACGCTCTGAAAGTTTGATAGTCCGCTTTGCGCACGGTAAAATGTTGAGCTTAAAATCGTCTCTAACTCAGTTTAATTATGTAAAACCTTCATGGAATTTTCAGGAGTGATTGAAAATTATCTTTTTAGTGGATTCAAAAAAAATCAGTAATATGATTTTTTTTGATTTTCTACATGTATGTAACCCTTTAAGTACTTTTTGATTGCCAATTTGATTTGACATCAAAAAATGTAGTAGAAATTTTTTTTCGACCGATATTTCGATTTTTTGAAAAAATCAGTATTGCTTCAAAAATTCATAACTCGGTACAAGATTTTTTGCCCATTCTGGAAATTTCAGAAAAGTTGGCATTTGATGTCTTCTAAAACATATCAGAAAATTAAAAAAAAATAGTGTTTTTGCAAATCAAGTTTTAGTGTCAAAAAGTGAAATTAAAAATCACCAATTTTTTTTAACGTTTATCATTTTTTTCAGTTTATTCCATATTCATACCTACAACTTTGCCCAAGACACCAAATCGATAAAAAAATCCTTCATGAACGAGCTAATGATACAAAATCGCTTCATTGGGCAGTATTGCACCAAAAAAGTTTCAGCCGGATTAAAAAATACAAAAAAAAATCTAATGACCGAAATCTCGGAGAATTGCTCAAATGTATTCGATGTGGTGAAGAATTTTATTTAAAACAACAGGTGAGTAGGGGAAATATACCCATTTTAAGCCTAATAAGCGGTCGTGTTTGAAAGATGCTGCATAATCTGGAGTGTTCCTTGAAATTTACTGAAACCAAGTACACCAACCAGAAGAGCAACTTTTTGTGAACATTTCAGTTTAATTTGATCTTTATCAAAAGTTATTCTATTCCTTTTACAAGCATTTAAAAATAATAATTCCCAGGGTATTTTAATCACACGAGAATGCACTTGGCCACGCCCACCTTTCTAATATCGGCTTAGCTCTTTTTTCTTCCAGCACTTTTTTGTGTCTGCCTATTGTTGCCATTTGTGACGAAATTTTAAGCGAACGCTCACGAAAAATGGCATTTATAGGGAAAGTTTCCTGGCATCGCTGGCTGCGCTGCTGGTGGTGTTGGTGGCCATCCTTTGTTCTTTATTTGCCTTCGCTTCTCGCTCGGTTTTCTTCAACCTTCGTTTAGAATAGGCTTTACGTCAAGTGACTCAGTGCGTTTGTTTTTATTTATGGCGCTTGCTAATAAATTACATGTTTCGGGACTACTTAACAAGTGAGTGACTAAAATATGGCCAAAAGAACATGTTCCCGGTAGTTGGAAGCAGTTTTATCCCGAAACAGCTGTGTAAACATGAGCGATAGTGAAAAGATGATTTTTGCGATATTCATTAAGCGGTTGATAGCTGCTCGCGTGTGTGTCAGTGTGTGCACGCAACGTGATGAGAAATGGTTTTGCAAAATATAAATTTTGATCAAAAGTGCATAAAATAAGATATTTTTGGCCAGTAAATGGCATAAATTTGTGTGCTTACTCGAGGCGGTGCTGTTGCTGGTAAAGTTATGGCAAAAATAGTATTTTTGGAGCTTTAATCGAGCATCAAACTCTCGATATGACGAAGATAGGTGTTTGATTAAAATAGGCATAATTGCCCTAGATTCGGCTGTTGCATATGGATCATTTCCGTTTTTTCACTAACTGCAACTGCTGCTCTAAAAATGGTATGAAAAAACCAAATTTTGGTATTACTTGTGCAAATATCAGCGACCAAAATGTGATCTTGGTTGCCCAGTAATAGATGGTACAATACCATGAAATCATACCAAAATCATGTATGTGGAAAACCACAGGAATACCAAAATCTGATGTTCCAAGGGCGCGGAAATACCTTTAAAAATAAAACCATGGCAATACCAAGTTGTCCCGCCCGTGTGGATCAATCGGACCGCGCACTGGATTCACAATCCAGAGGTCGCCGGTTCGAATCCCGCGGCGGGCGCTCTAAAATTCTTTGTGTAAATATGGGTATTCGGCGCCGTCGCTCCGTGCCATACTTTCATACACTTAGGAGCCCAGGGCGGCGAAGTCCTTGTAGATAAAAAGGAAGACACTAGTGGTTGGTACTAGCAATGGTGGCCGACAGCTATAAAGTCAACTTCGTTTTAATACCAAGTTTTGGTATTTAAGCAATGTGCAAAAATCCAGAAGACCTCAACTTGGTATTGAAATGGTTTTATTTTGAGGTATTATTTTACCCTTGGAATAACATGGTTTGGTATTGTTGTGCCCTTTCACATACAAGACTTTGGTATGATTTCATGGTATTTTACCATTTATTACTGGGCAACCAAACGCACATTTTGGTCCCTGTTATTTGCCCAATAATACCAATTTTTTACCAATTACCAATTATTTACCCCTGCTCGGGAGGGCCCCAAAAGGTTTGAGCCAAATATTAAATTACAAATAAAATCCATTCTCGGAATTTGGGGAGAATTGCTCCTATCACAATTATTCTGAACAATTTATTAGATTGAGTAGTTCTAATTCTTGTTCTCGAATAGTAAATAAGATTAAATTATGTGATTGATTTGAATGATTTATACCAACTTCAATTTATTAAAATTTATTTATTTTTTGTTTGTTTTGCCTATCCCGGAAAGCCCAAACTCTTTCATTCACGTTTTACCAGAGCTCTGAGCGTAATAAATCATTATTCTTATCACAACTGGCACTCGGTAGTTCAAAAAATCCTACACCTACGGTTTTTTCAACGCCAATTCCCCACAAATCGTCATCCCTTCTAATCTCGCGCCTACATCCAGGAGTTTAGTTCTGCACTCCAGTCTTACGCTAGATATTCTTGGAACAAGTACATGATGGCTTGGCTCGTAATTTCAGCACTTTTTCTCGGTTCAAGTGGTAACTATTTTATATCTATCAAAGTTTAATTTACAAGGTTCAACGCTTTTCTTATTTAGCGCTAAATGACGCTTGCATCACTCCCGGTGGAAACCGTGGACGGTGCGTTCTCGCAGAGCAGTGTCCTTTCATCAGGGAACAGTTGCAAAAAATCAGCACAATCCAGGAGTACCGGTACGTGACCTCGTTCCACTGTGGTTACGATCCGACGAGCAGGAAGCTTCTGGTTTGCTGTCCAAGCTTTAGCAACGCCGAGGACTGCGGGACGATTGGCTTCTCTGATCGAATCTATGAAGGTACGGAGACGGATCTCGACGAGTTTCCGTGGATGGCTTTGTTGGGTTACCGAAGAAAGAACAAGACAATGTTCCGCTGCGGAGGGTCGCTGATCAACGATCGATACGTGCTGACTGCGGCACATTGTGTGACCGAGAACGACGAGTGGAAACTGTAAGATCTTATTGATGTTGGTGAGAGGAGACTTAATTGGAGATTGTGCCATTTTGTAGGGATTTCGTTCGACTTGGCGAGTGGGACTTGGACACTAGCCCGGACTGTGTCTACGACTATTTTGGAGAGCTGCATTGTAACGAAGTTCATGAAGATTTCGGAATTCAAAAAGTGATCGTTCATGAGAAGTTTACCAGAAATGTCTTCAATATTAGGAACGATATTGCACTGTTGAAGCTTGACAGACGAGTTGTTAGCACCGAGTCCATAGCGCCAATTTGTATCCCAACCCAGAAACAAGCTGATAGCTTGAACATCCAACAACTTCAGCTTTTCGTTGCTGGCTGGGGAGCAACGGAAACAGAAGGTGACTTTTCTTACAAAAACCTAAACATGTACTATTTTCCACTAATCCTACCATCTAGCCAACAGCAAACGCAAGCTGAAGACCATACTGCAGGGCCACGCCATGGCCAGGTGCGCCAAGGTGTACCGGAAGAAGGTCAACTTGTTCGCCGAGAGTCAACTTTGTGTGGGTGGAAAACGCGGGCGGGACTCTTGCCGCGGAGACTCCGGCGGGCCGCTGATGGAGATCTTCCAGAATCGGTGGCACGTCGTCGGGATCGTGAGCTTCGGGTCGGGCCTGTGCGGATTGGAGGGAATGCCGGCGCTTTATACACGGGTGGGGAGCTTTCTAGACTGGGTGGCGGGGAAAATTGAGCTGGAAAGTCGAAGGTGATTGTGATAGGCTGAAAAAGTGCAGATTTGTTGGACAGTTATTTATTTTTAAATTATTTATCGAAAACAAGCATGGAATCCAGAATGATAGTATTTCAAGAAAAAGTAGATATTTATTAAGCATAATTTATTTTCAAATTACTATACGGATATTTATAATTAAAATTTAAAATAATAAACAAATAATAAAAAAAAAGAAAAATAACATTAACAAAATTCAATAATATTCAATGTAAAAATTATACAGTCCAGACAAGATTATCCGAAAGCCAATATGAAAAATGCCCCTTCGGACAACCGAACTACAAAAAAATTTATTAGATTGGCTTGTTTTTCATTGTCAAGCTTGAATATAAATTTAAGATGGTGGCTAAAATGCGATAACACATTGATAAAATGCATTTTGTAATTCAATAGGCAATCAAGTACTCAAATATGACTAAAATGGCGTCGCATAACTCGATTTTGAAGTTTAAAGTAGGAAAATGAAAAACAAGCGAAAAAAATATTTTTTTTAAAACACTCAGAGTGTGATTTTGGTTTTGGTCAATTTGGTCAATTTGGTTGATTTGGTCAATTTGGTCAATTTGGTTTTGATCAATTTGGTCAATATGGTTTTGGTCAATTTGGTCAATTTGGTTTTGGTCAATTTGGTTAATTTGGCCAATTTGGTCAATTTGGTTTTGGTCAATTTGCTCAATTTGATTTTGGTCAATTTGGTCAATATGGTTTTGGTCATTTAATCAATATGGTTTTGGTCAATTTGGTTAATTTGGTCAATTTAGTTTTGGTCAACTTGCTCAATTTGGTTTTGGTCAATTTGCTCAATTTGGTTTTGGTCATTTGGTCAATATGGTCAATTTGCACAATTTGATTTTGGTCAATTTGGTCAATATGGTTTTGGTCAATTTGGTCAATTTTTTTTTTTTTATTATTATTATAGAGACTTTACACCATTGTGCATTCATCTCTTCAAGGTGGATAGTGAAGAGGATTTGGTCAATTTGGTTGATTTGGTCAATTTGGTCAATTTGGTTTTGATCAATTTGGTCAATATGGTTTTGGTCAATTTGCACAATTTGGTTTTGGTCAATTTGCTCAATTTGCTCAATTTGGTCAATTTGGTTTTGGTCAATTTGCTCAATTTGGTTTTGGTCAATTTGCTCAATTTGGTTTTGGTCATTTGGTCAATATGGTTTTGGTCATTTGGTCAATATGGTTTTGGTCAATTTGGTTAATTTGGTCAATTTGGTCAATTTGGTTTTGGTCAATTTGGTCAATTTGGTTAATTTGGTCAATTTGGTTTGGTCAATTTGGTACCGTAAAACGGGGTGACTTTGATAGTCGGGGTGACTTTGATAGGTTTGCGATTTTTCCGCAAAATGAAGAGTACAATTTAAATACGTACGGAATGGTTTAGAATCATACTGACCGTGGTAGAGAAGTGTACAAAGTACCTCAAAAAGAACTTTTCATAAAATTTTGGAAAGTTTAAAAAGTTAGTTAACTATAGTTAAGAAAATGTTGATGAATGTCATTATTTTAAACTTCTCGAAGTGTCATGATTTTCTCAATGAACATAATTTTGAATCGGACAACGGAATCCATTTTCGGATTCTTTGGACAATTTTCCATTCGGAGAAGGCTAAATAAGTTTGTAAATAATAAATAATATGTGTTTTTGAAACACAACTAAAAAAAATCTCCCAATTTATAGGCAATTTCAGTTGAACAAATTTCATGTAAAATGTAAAAACTTGTGATTCGTGCTTCGAATTCAGTATGAAATGCAATTTAAATCGATAGTTTTATAAACAAAACAAGTTTTAACAAATTTCTGGCAAAATTCCGACTTTTTACTTAAATTTTACCTAAAATTTATATGTATTTTGTTGAAAAGCTTATAAACTTAGTTGACTAAATATAAACATGGATTTTTTTTCTTAAACTATATCAGCTACTTTAGTGATGATTTAACGTTCAAATAAAGTTTGAACATCTTAAATACGATTTTAATAAGAAAAACTATTACTATCAAAGTCACCCCGGAATTTAAACTAAGAATTTTTAACGTAACTATTTTTCTAAACACTATTGAAACAACTTTTTTTCCAAAATAGTGCATGGACTTCGTGTAACCTACCCCAGTACATGTTTTAGAAATAATAATCTTGAGAAAAACCTTTCCCTGTTGGAAAATATTACAAAAACAATATGAAATCCTATCAAAGTCACCCCGGTTTACGGTACCTTCTGTTATGCGAACAGACACAGTGCAGTGCTGGTCAAATAATCTTGCAACGAAATAATAATGTTGGAAAACCCCTCTGCTAATCCTTAAAGAAAATCTCAACAAAGCTTTAACTGACGTTTGCTCCACATTTGAGATCCCCAACGACTGGCTCCACCTCCTGGTTTAGTGCCCCAGTAAACTCACTACCGGACCGAAGGAGCTTCAAAAATCTAACCCAGAAACCTGAAGATTGCATGCAGAGAGTGCAGCACCCAGCAGGTGTGCATTGTGTCTTCACAAAGTGCCCGGTATATAGAGCGCACACCATACATTGAGATCTGAAAATAGACTACGCTTTTTAAAGGCAACGTTTTGAGGTTGCAGGGAAATCACGCTCCTAAAATTTTAGTCTGTTTTCAGCTTAAGGGCAGAGCACACAAGTACCTTCAGGTATCACGTTGCGTGTGCACAATGTTGTAGTCTAGCACAAAGGAAGGAAGAAGTTGGAGGATGCACTTGTTGACTGACTTTTGATTTACAGCCGAGCTTTACCTGCAGCGGGCTGACAGCAAACTCATGTTTCATCGCACATGATGTAATGGATCGATATAATTTATGCATGTGATGCAGAAAGGGATAGTATAGAGTAGAAAAAAGCATGTTTGTATGCAAATTTGAAACCGATGCCCGAGAGTTTCGGATTGCACAAATCGTCGCTGTCGTGCTAAATTGTCGTACGTGCATTTTGGGCAAAATTGAGTTTTGAACGCCATGTTGTGTAGCTCACAATGCCTCACCTTTTGACCTTCACAGATCCTCAAAATTCGATTTCAATCCTGCATTGTTGTCGCTCTTCATATGAAAGAAGTTTCAATATTATCGTGCTATCTTGACACAGCCTGAAAATTGATGTAAGTGAGACAACTGGTCAAAATGATTTCAGGTCAGAACTCGTTTGACACACATACATGCCCGACTACTGTAAACATTTGCAATTATAACTCGGGACTCCGACAATCAAATTCAGCCAATCTTCGGGACAATCAACCAAGCAAACGTGTTTGTTATTGTTTACATTGCGTGCTCTCGTTTTTTTTGTTAGCACGACGGCAGCCTTATAAGACCTTTAAAAAAAACTCTAGAATTGTATTTTAAAGCTTCCAACCGGGAAGAACCGTCCGCAGGGGCTCTCTGTTGTCATCGGAGTGCAGTTCTGAAGTGCGTATTCGACGGAAGAACCGCACCGGCAGAAAAGTGGAGTCCGCATTCGAGCCAACAGAAGTGGGTGGATTTGGCCCTTTTCTGGCAGCAGCAGACAACCTTGAAGCAGTTTCGCCGTATCAGTAAAGATTGAAATTTTGAAATTAAATATGTCTTTATTGAATAATCTTATAATAATTACATTTCTTTTACATGCTAAGTGGTATGGCCTAATGCTCTTCATCTTTGTTGTATTTTTCGTTTTATTATTAACTGGTCACATTTATTTTATTTACTTCAAATTGTTTTACATTATTGCATTGAATCGAATACATTTGGGTAAAAAAGAAAAAAAAAAAAAAAAAATCACTTTAACAACTAATCCTAACTTAAAACTAAAAAAATAAATTCATTGAAATATTCAAAATCACTAGAACGAGTAAACTACGAACTGTATTTTAAGATGAATGCTCCAAGCGTTCTTACTTGTTCTTGGCGAGTTTTGCAACCACGCAGTGTTGTTGTCATCTCGATGAAAATGTTCAGAAGTTCTTGTGGTGAAAACAGGTCACTACTGCCTTCACCCGTTGATGTTGGTTGGTTTTCCCTCGGTTGCTGACTGAAGCCTGGAGGTGTTGTATTCTCTGCAACTCTTTGCCGCTGATTCAATGGCAATGGCTGCAGATTTGGAACCACTCGAGCAGATCCTGCTACTGGCGACGCCAAAGCAGGAAAATCCACGTCCGTGTATGCTGGTGGAGTTTTGCGACGATTTGGTTGGTGCCTCGTCGTCGCTTGCTGGCGAATTTTTACAAACTCAACACGTTTTGGGCAGCTTCGATTCTTGGTAGAATGGTCGCCGCCGCAATTGAAGCATTTCGCTTCGATGTTCTCGTTGATTGTTTCGCAAGCTTGAGTTTTGTGCTCACCTCCGCAGGTTGCACAACGACTCTTGATGAAACAGTTCCTTCCACCATGCCCAAACTGCAAACAGTTCGAACACTGTGTCACGTCACGGTGCACTGGTCGATAACGTTCCCAAGTCACGATGATGTTGAAAATTGCCCGAACTGCTTTCAGCTCAGACGGCGTTGTCGACCCTTTCTCGAGATGAACCAGGTACAGTTGATCACGATACTTGATGTCCTTGTTGTGTCTCGTCATCTTGAAGACTTCGATCACGTTCAACTTAAGAGTTTTGAGCTCTTCTTTCAGCACACTTACATCCATGTCGTACAGGCCTCGGAGGACCTGTTTCATGGGGCGTTTACCTGGATCGTCATGGCTGTAGTATTCAATCTTTGTGTTGTTCAGGAAATCCCGAACGTAGTTGTAATCCTTTCTGGTAGGTAGCAGAATTTTGAGTCCATCAGCACACAAGCGAATGGAAGCTCGTAAAGCGCCAGATTTGATAAACCCGGTCAGCCACTTTCGCACCGAATCCGATGACGATGTTTTCACAAAAATGGGTGGCAACTTTTCCCGTCGTTCAAATTCTTCCTTCTCGCTCACGTCCACAGGAGGGTAGCGAACTGGTTTCCAGACAATTTTTGAGCGTCCTTGCTCAAACTGCCTGGCTTTGCAGGTAGCGCTTCGGCATTCTTTAGCTTCTTCAAATCTGCCGATCCTGCTGGTGAGGACCGCCTCTTTTTCTTGCCGTGAGGCATTTTTGCACTTTTTAAGCAGTTTTCAGGAGCTGATATCCAGGAGTACCTCACTGATTGGTGTTCCACAAGGGAATATCAGTAAAGATTTGCTCCAACAAACCTTAACAATTACGATCAACGACGCCACTGCCATAAATTAATGCCACACTCAAAAAAATGAGTTCGCGTAAACGTGAACAGAGTTCATGCCAACGGGAACCAGGAAGAAAACTGTTCAACTTTTATAGTGCATTGCACCATGAAAGTGAACAGTTTTCTTCCTGGTTCCCGTTGGCATGAACCCTGTTCACGTTTACGCGAACTCATTTTTTTGAGTGCATACTGTCTGGGATGTCCACAAGATGAACATTGCCGGACTTGACAGGTTTTTTGGCAGTATGAACTTTGATCTCATGAATCGCTTGTAATTCACCCATATATATGAGCAACTCGTTGTATAGTTTTGTCCAGTACTGTAACCATAAACCGTACAACTCTTTAATCATGCATCATTAATTATATATAGCATACACTGTTCTTATCAAACCAACAGCAGAATTGTAACATGGACAGATGTTTTCATACGTCACAATACTTCCCTACTACTTTGATTTCAGGGAAACCCCGTACAAACTGATAACCAAGTTCATTCAGTTCCAGCCCTAACGTCTCGGCAGTCACAATCAAGACGTTCAACGATGCTGAGGTTAGCTTTGGCAATTCTACTAGCACTATGGAGCACTTCAAGTGGTACAATAAATTCCGATCTCTTAATTCCATCAACGTTCGTAACTCCTTCTACCTCGTTACAGTTTCAACGCAGAATCTGGCGGCTGGCAAGAGTTGCCGCACACCCGGAGGAAACCCCGGCCGATGCACGCTGGTGCTCCAGTGTCCCTTCGTCCACCAGCTGCTCAAGGACGTCAAAACAGGCCGGGACAACCAGTACGTCATGTCGTTCAAGTGCGGTGCGGAGTCCGGCACGAAGAAGCCGCTGGTTTGCTGTCCGGAACTCGCGAGCTCCCAGCAGTGTGGCAGCCTGACCATGTCCGATAACATCGTTGGTGGCGAGGAAACCGAACTGGACGAGTACCCGTGGGTTGCGGCGCTGGCGTACAGCAATGGCCGGGACAGCAAGTTCCAGTGTGGAGGATCGCTGATCAGCGATCGGTACGTGGTGACGGCGGCGCATTGCTTCAACAGCAACAGCAAGTGGAAGCTGTAAGTGATCGTTGTTTTGTTTACGAAATTGTTCAACCTAACAATCCTATAAACTTGTAGTGATTTCGTTCGACTTGGCGAGTGGGACTTGGATGCTAGTCCAGACTGTAAGGTGGACTCTGCTGGCGAGCTGCTGTGCAACGAGCTTCATCAAGATTTTGGCGTCAGCAAAGTAATAATGCACGAAAAATTCTCACACAGCAATCGCAACAAGCAAAATGACATCGCCATCTTGAAGCTGGATGGACAAGCCCCCACTACGAGATCAATTGCTCCAATTTGTGTTCCAACTCAGGAGATGGTCGACGGTCTGGACATCGAGCGAACCAGATTCGACGTTGCCGGTTGGGGCCTCACGGAGGAAAGAGTCAAAAGCAAACGCAAGCTCAAGGTTGACCTTCCAGGTCAGAACATATCTAGCTGCATGAAGGCGTTCCGGATGGACAGTTCGTTCTTCACCGATAGTCAACTCTGCGTGGGAGGGGAGAAGGGAAAGGACTCCTGCCGGGGAGATTCTGGTGGACCGCTGATGGCGGTCATGCAGAATCGATGGCACCTGGTTGGTGTCGTGAGTTTTGGGTCCTATTACTGCGGTACCAAGGATGTACCGGCGATCTATACCCGGGTTGGAAGCTATCTCGGCTGGGTGGTTGGGAAGATTGAGCTGGAGAGTCGTGGGGATTAAGGAAGTAGTGAAGAGTTGTAACATTTTCGCAGTAGTTATGTTTATTTTTTAAGGATCTGACAACCCCGTCTAATACTATTGCATAAAAAAAATATTATAAAAAAAATATTTTCTTTTTTGAAGCCGAATCTCACTCATCTTTTTGAAAACAATGATTGAATCTATAATCCAATTTTGTTTTTTGTATTTTTGTATTTTTGTATTTTTGTATTTTTGTATTTTTGTATTTTTGTATTTTTGTATTTTTGTATTTTTGTATTTTTGTTTTTTGTATTTTTGTATTTTTGTATTTTTGTATTTTTGTATTTTTGTATTTTTGTATTTTTGTATTTTTGTATTTTTGTATTTTTGTATTTTTGTATTTTTGTATTTTTGTATTTTTGTATTTTTGTATTTTTGTATTTTTGTATTTTTGTATTTTTGTATTTTTGTATTTTTGTATTTTTGTATTTTTGTATTTTGTATTTTTGTATTTTTGTATTTTTGTATTTTTGTATTTTTGTATTTTGTATTTTTGTATTTTGTATTTTTGTATTTTGTATTTTGTATTTTTGTATTTTTGTATTTTTGTATTTTTGTATTTTTGTATTTTTGTATTTTTGTATTTTTGTATTTTTGTATTTTTGTATTTTGTATTTTTGTATTTTGTATTTTTGTATTTTGTATTTTGTATTTTTGTATTTTGTATTTTGTATTTTTGTATTTTTGTATTTTGTATTTTGTATTTTGTATTTTTGTATTTTTGTATTTTTGTATTTTTGTATTTTGTATTTTTGTATTTTTGTATTTTTGTATTTTGTATTTTTGTATTTTTGTATTTTTGTATTTTTGTATTTTTGTATTTTTGTATTTTTGTATTTTTGTATTTTTGTATTTTTGTATTTTTGTATTTTTGTATTTTTGTATTTTTGTATTTTTGTATTTTTGTATTTTTGTATTTTTGTATTTTTGTATTTTTGTATTTTTGTATTTTTGTATTTTTGTAGCTTTGTATTTTTGTAGCTTTGTATTTTTGTAGCTTTGTATTTTTGTAGCTTTGTATTTTTGTATTTTTGTATTTTTGTATTTTTGTATTTTGTATTTTTGTATTTTTGTATTTTTGTATTTTTGTATTTTTGTATTTTTGTATTTTTGTATTTTTGTATTTTTGTATTTTTGTATTTTTGTATTTTTGTATTTTTGTATTTTTGTATTTTTGTATTTTTGTATTTTTGTATTTTGTATTTTTGTATTTTTGTATTTTTGTATTTTTGTATTTTTGTATTTTTGTATTTTTGTATTTTTGTATCTTTGTATTTTTGTATTTTTGTATTTTTGTATTTTTGTATTTTTGTATTTTTGTATTTTTGTATTTTTGTATTTTTGTATTTTTGTATTTTTGTATTTTTGTATTTTGTATTTTTGTATTTTGTATTTTTGTATTTTTGTATTTTGTATTTTTGTATTTTTGTATTTTTGTATTTTTGTATTTTTGTATTTTGTATTTTTGTATTTTGTATTTTGTATTTTTGTATTTTTGTATTTTGTATTTTTGTATTTTGTATTTTTGTATTTTTGTATTTTTGTATTTTTGTATTTTGTATTTTTGTATTTTGTATTTTGTATTTTTGTATTTTGTATTTTTGTATTTTTGTATTTTGTATTTTTGTATTTTTGTATTTTGTATTTTTGTATTTTTGTATTTTTGTATTTTGTATTTTTGTATTTTTGTATTTTGTATTTTGTATTTTTGTATTTTGTATTTTTGTATTTTGTATTTTTGTATTTTGTATTTTTGTATTTTTGTATTTTTGTATTTTTGTATTTTGTATTTTGTATTTTTGTATTTTTGTATTTTTGTATTTTTGTATTTTTGTATTTTTGTATTTTTGTATTTTTGTATTTTGTATTTTGTATTTTTGTATTTTGTATTTTGTATTTTTGTATTTTTGTATTTTTGTATTTTGTATTTTGTATTTTTGTATTTTTGTATTTTGTATTTTTGTATTTTTGTATTTTGTATTTTTGTATTTTTGTATTTTGTATTTTGTATTTTGTATTTTTGTATTTTGTATTTTTGTATTTTTGTATTTTGTATTTTGTATTTTTGTATTTTGTATTTTTGTATTTTTGTATTTTTGTATTTTTGTATTTTTGTATTTTTGTATTTTTGTATTTTTGTATTTTTGTATTTTTGTATTTTTGTATTTTGTATTTTTGTATTTTTTTGTATTTGTATTTTGTATTTTGTATTTTGTATTTTTGTATTTTTGTATTTTGTATTTTGTATTTTGTATTTTTGTATTTTTGTATTTTTGTATTTTGTATTTTTGTATTTTTGTATTTTTGTATTTTTGTATTTTTGTATTTTTGTATTTTGTATTTTTGTATTTTGTATTTTTGTATTTTTGTATTTTTGTATTTTTGTATTTTTGTATTTTGTATTTTTGTATTTTTGTATTTTTGTATTTTGTATTTTTGTATTTTTGTATTTTTGTATTTTTGTATTTTGTATTTTGTATTTTTGTATTTTGTATTTTTGTATTTTTGTATTTTTGTATTTTTGTATTTTTGTATTTTTGTATTTTGTATTTTTGTATTTTGTATTTTGTATTTTTGTATTTTTGTATTTTTGTATTTTTGTATTTTTGTATTTTGTATTTTTGTATTTTTGTATTTTTGTATTTTGTATTTTGTATTTTTGTATTTTTGTATTTTTGTATTTTTGTATTTTTGTATTTTTGTATTTTTGTATTTTTGTATTTTTGTATTTTTGTATTTTGTATTTTGTATTTTTGTATTTTTGTATTTTTGTATTTTTGTATTTTTGTATTTTGTATTTTTGTATTTTTGTATTTTTGTATTTTTGTATTTTTGTATTTTTGTATTTTGTATTTTTGTATTTTGTATTTTTGTATTTTTGTATTTTGTATTTTGTATTTTTGTATTTTTGTATTTTGTATTTTTGTATTTTTGTATTTTTGTATTTTGTATTTTTGTATTTTTGTATTTTTGTATTTTTGTATTTTTGTATTTTTGTATTTTTGTATTTTTGTATTTTTGTATTTTTGTATTTTTGTATTTTGTATTTTTGTATTTTTGTATTTTTGTATTTTGTATTTTGTATTTTGTATTTTGTATTTTGTATTTTTGTATTTTGTATTTTTGTATTTTGTATTTTGTATTTTTGTATTTTGTATTTTTGTATTTTTGTATTTTTGTATTTTTGTATTTTTGTATTTTTGTATTTTTGTATTTTTGTATTTTTGTATTTTTGTATTTTTGTATTTTTGTATTTTTGTATTTTTGTATTTTTGTATTTTTGTATTTTTGTATTTTTGTATTTTTGTATTTTGTATTTTTGTATTTTTGTATTTTTGTATTTTGTATTTTGTATTTTTGTATTTTGTATTTTTGTATTTTTGTATTTTTGTATTTTGTATTTTTGTATTTTGTATTTTTGTATTTTTGTATTTTTGTATTTTGTATTTTGTATTTTTGTATTTTTGTATTTTTGTATTTTTGTATTTTGTATTTTTTGTATTTTTGTATTTTTGTATTTTTGTATTTTTGTATTTTTGTATTTTTGTATTTTGTATTTTTGTATTTTGTATTTTTGTATTTTTGTATTTTTGTATTTTTGTATTTTTGTATTTTGTATTTTTGTATTTTTGTATTTTGTATTTTGTATTTTGTATTTTGTATTTTTGTATTTTTGTATTTTTGTATTTTTGTATTTTGTATTTTGTATTTTGTATTTTTGTATTTTGTATTTTGTATTTTGTATTTTGTATTTTTGTATTTTGTATTTTTGTATTTTTGTATTTTTGTATTTTGTATTTTTGTATTTTTGTATTTTGTATTTTTGTATTTTTGTATTTTGTATTTTTGTATTTTTGTATTTTTGTATTTTTGTATTTTTGTATTTTTGTATTTTTGTATTTTGTATTTTGTATTTTTGTATTTTTGTATTTTTGTATTTTTGTATTTTTGTATTTTGTATTTTGTATTTTTGTATTTTGTATTTTTGTATTTTTGTATTTTGTATTTTTGTATTTTGTATTTTGTATTTTTGTATTTTTGTATTTTTGTATTTTGTATTTTTGTATTTTGTATTTTGTATTTTGTATTTTTGTATTTTTGTATTTTTGTATTTTGTATTTTTGTATTTTGTATTTTTGTTTTTGTATTTTTGTATTTTTGTATTTTTGTATTTTTGTATTTTTGTATTTTTGTATTTTTGTATTTTTGTATTTTGTATTTTGTATTTTTGTATTTTTGTATTTTTGTATTTTGTATTTTTGTATTTTGTATTTTTGTATTTTTGTATTTTTGTATTTTGTATTTTTGTATTTTGTATTTTGTATTTTTGTATTTTTGTATTTTTGTATTTTTGTATTTTTGTATTTTTGTATTTTTGTATTTTTGTATTTTGTATTTTTGTATTTTGTATTTGTATTTTGTATTTTTGTATTTTTGTATTTTTGTATTTTTGTATTTTGTATTTTTGTATTTTTGTATTTTTGTATTTTGTATTTTTGTATTTTGTATTTTTGTATTTTTGTATTTTTGTATTTTTGTATTTTTGTATTTTTGTATTTTTGTATTTTTGTATTTTTGTATTTTGTATTTTTGTATTTTGTATTTTTGTATTTTGTATTTTGTATTTTTGTATTTTTGTATTTTTGTATTTTGTATTTTTGTATTTTGTATTTTTGTATTTTGTATTTTTGTATTTTTGCATTTTTGTATTTTTGTATTTTTGTATTTTGTATTTTTGTATTTTGTATTTTTGTATTTTTGTATTTTTGTATTTTGTATTTTTGTATTTTGTATTTTTGTATTTTGTATTTTGTATTTTTTGTATTTTTGTATTTTTGTATTTTTGTATTTTGTATTTTGTATTTTGTATTTTTGTATTTTTGTATTTTGTATTTTTGTATTTTTGTATTTTGTATTTTGTATTTTTGTATTTTGTATTTTTGTATTTTGTATTTTTGTATTTTTGTATTTTTGTATTTTGTATTTTGTATTTTGTATTTTGTATTTTGTATTTTTGTATTTTTGTATTTTTGTATTTTGTATTTTTGTATTTTTGTATTTTGTATTTTTGTATTTTGTATTTTTGTATTTTTGTATTTTTGTATTTTGTATTTTTGTATTTTTGTATTTTTGTATTTTGTATTTTGTATTTTGTATTTTTGTATTTTTGTATTTTTTGTATTTTGTATTTTTGTATTTTTGTATTTTTGTATTTTGTATTTTTGTATTTTGTATTTTTGTATTTTTGTATTTTTGTATTTTTGTATTTTGTATTTTGTATTTTTGTATTTTTGTATTTTGTATTTTGTATTTTGTATTTTTGTATTTTTGTATTTTTGTATTTTGTATTTTTGTATTTTGTATTTTTGTATTTTTGTATTTTTGTATTTTGTATTTTTGTATTTTTTGTATTTTTGTATTTTTGTATTTTGTATTTTGTATTTTGTATTTTTGTATTTTTGTATTTTGTATTTTGTATTTTTGTATTTTTGTATTTTTGTATTTTGTATTTTTGTATTTTGTATTTTTGTATTTTGTATTTTGTATTTTTGTATTTTTGTATTTTTGTATTTTGTATTTTGTATTTTTGTATTTTTGTATTTTTGTAGTTTTGTATTTTGTATTTTGTATTTTGTATTTTTGTATTTTTGTATTTTTGTATTTTTGTATTTTGTATTTTTGTATTTTTGTATTTTTGTATTTTTGTATTTTTGTATTTTGTATTTTGTATTTTGTATTTTTGTATTTTGTATTTTTGTATTTTTGTATTTTTGTATTTTTGTATTTTGTATTTTTGTATTTTTGTATTTTGTATTTTGTATTTTGTATTTTTGTATTTTTGTATTTTTGTATTTTTGTATTTTTGTATTTTTGTATTTTGTATTTTTGTATTTTGTATTTTGTATTTTTGTATTTTTTGTATTTTTGTATTTTGTATTTTGTATTTTGTGTTTTTGTATTTTGTATTTTTGTATTTTTGTATTTTTGTATTTTTGCATTTTGTATTTTTGTATTTTTGTATTTTGTATTTTTGTATTTTTGTATTTTTGTATTTTTGTATTTTTGTATTTTGTATTTTGTATTTTTGTATTTTGTATTTTTGTAGCTTTGTATTTTTGTATTTTTGTATTTTTGTATTTTTTGTATTTTGTATTTTGTATTTTGTATTTTTGTATTTTGTATTTTTGTATTTTGTATTTTTGTATTTTTGTATTTTTGTATTTTGTATTTTTGTATTTTGTATTTTTGTATTTTTTGTATTTTGTATTTTGTATTTTTGTATTTTGTATTTTTGTATTTTGTATTTTTGTATTTTGTATTTTGTATTTTTGTATTTTGTATTTTTGTATTTTGTATTTTTGTATTTTGTATTTTGTATTTTTGTATTTTTGTATTTTTGTATTTTTGTATTTTGTATTTTTGTATTTTGTATTTTGTATTTTTGTATTTTGTATTTTTGTATTTTGTATTTTTGTATTTTGTATTTTTGTATTTTTGTATTTTTGTATTTTTGTATTTTTGTATTTTTGTATTTTTGTATTTTGTATTTTGTATTTTTGTATTTTGTATTTTGTATTTTTTGTATTTTTGTATTTTGTATTTTGTATTTTTGTATTTTGTATTTTTGTATTTTTGTATTTTTGTATTTTTGTATTTTTATTTTTGTATTTTTGTATTTTTGTATTTTGTATTTTTGTATTTTTGTATTTTTGTATTTTGTATTTTTGTATTTTTGTATTTTGTATTTTTGTATTTTTGTATTTTTGTATTTTTGTATTTTTGTATTTTGTATTTTTGTATTTTGTATTTTGTATTTTTGTATTTTTGTATTTTGTATTTTGTATTTTTGTATTTTGTATTTTGTATTTTTGTATTTTTGTATTTTTGTATTTTGTATTTTGTATTTTTGTATTTTGTATTTTGTATTTTTGTATTTTTGTATTTTGTATTTTGTATTTTGTATTTTTGTATTTTTGTATTTTGTATTTTTGTATTTTGTATTTTTGTATTTTTGTATTTTGTATTTTTGTATTTTTGTATTTTTGTATTTTTGTATTTTGTATTTTTGTATTTTTGTATTTTTGTATTTTTGTATTTTTGTATTTTTGTATTTTTGTATTTTTGTATTTTTGTATTTTTGTATTTTTGTATTTTTGTATTTTTGTATTTTTGTATTTTTGTATTTTTGTATTTTTGTATTTTTGTATTTTTGTATTTTTGTATTTTTGTATTTTTGTATTTTTGTATTTTTGTATTTTTGTATTTTTGTATTTTTGTATTATGATAAAGTTAGCTTTTAACAATAAACACTAGTTGTCTTCAGATTATTAGAAGATGAGAAGGCATCCACTTGGAAATCATTCATTTGTCGGTTCATAGTAATCAGTTTATAAGTACATTTTGAAACCACTTTTTCCTCCAGCCGCATCGTTATTGTCCGGAGACGACACAAATGGGATCACATCAAGCATCACTATACTTCGATGTGTCCGGGCCAGAAAGCTTCCCCGTTTTTTTTCTCCCAGTCCAGTCTTCGGATAAATATCCCTATCATTATACAGCAATTCCCCACGAAAACAGCATGATTCGAAAAAAAAGTTCTTCGATCGGGCTCAAAATTTTTCTGGGGGATCCTTGGCCGAAATAATTAGACCCGTATTTTTTTGTTTGGCCATTAGGGTGACCTACGCCGTGTTAGGGTGGTCCAAAAAATGGCAATTTTCGTCGGTTTTCGCAAAAACCACTTTTTTCAAAAAATCATATCTCCGCGCCATTTCATCCGATTTTAGCTGTCCTAGACGCAAAAGAAAGGTGATTAGTTTGGCTATTTGGAAAAAATAGTAAGAAGTTTCGAAAATCTAGCTTAACATTTGAAAAGGTCATATGAAAACTTAAAATGCTGTTTTGAAGGTCTCGGGACAAAGAGCCTATGTCTGAAAATATTTTATCGGATTCTCGAAAATTTCACATAACATATCAAAAATGGTGAAGTTATGTTTTCGATACTCTGAGATACGATTTTTTGAAAATAAAAACTGGGTTTTTCGACGCGCCACGCGCAAAAAATGGAAAATGACGAAAACGGGAAAAATCGACTTTTTTCACTAAAACTGCGATAACTTTAAAATTTCAGCGATGACCTATACATGTTAGGGTAATAAAATTTTCGTAATTAAAAGACTCAACTTTTGGTACCATAACATCTATAGGTCATCGCTAAAATTTTAAAGTTATCGCAGTTTTAGTGAAAAAAGTCGATTTTTCCCCGTTTTCGTCATTTTCCAATTTTTGCGCGTGGCGCGTCGAAAAACACAGTTTTTATTTTCAAAAAATCGTATCTCAGAGTATCGAAAACATGACTTCACCATTTTTTGATATGTTATGTGAAATTTTCCGAGGAATTCTGATAAAAATATTTTCAGGCATAGGCTCTTTGGTCCCGAGACCTTCAAAACAGCATTTTAAGTTTTCTTATGACCTTTTCAAATGTTAAGCTAGATTTTCGAAACTTCTTACTATTTTTCCCAAATAGCCAAACTAATCACCTTTCTTTTGCGTATAGGACAGCTAAAATCGGATGAAATGGCGCGGAGATATGATTTTTTGAAAAAAGTGGTTTTTGCGAAAATCGACGAAAATGGCCATTTTTCAGACCACCCTAACACGGCGTAGGTCACCCTAATGGTCAAACAAAAAAAATACGGGTCTAATTATTTCGGCCAGGGAACCCCCAGAAAAATTTTGAGCCCGATCCGAGCACTTTTGTTTTTTTCCATGCTGTTTTCGTGGGGAATTGCTGTATAATCATCATTTTGTCGTGCTGCAAATGTCCTGTCGGATTTTCCTGCTGCCCACAAGAGTGGAAGATTGTCTCCAGCCAGCCATTCGTGGAAAGAGGATCGTTTTCTTGTCGTTTCTTTTCCCAGTTTGCCCGACCATGGAGACGTTGCCTCCTTGTGTGGGATGGGAAATCTTGGCTCGTCGGATGGTCTGGAATGTGTCCCAAGTATAACTATCAACAGTGGTATTAAGTTATAGTTATACAAAAGTGTCCCTTCGCTTCCCTTGGCGGCTAGGATGATAATGGTGGCTTTGGTGGGTGGTGATCCGGATCCTTAACGAACAGAGGAACCCATTAACACAATTTCATTAAATTGAAAGTGATATTAAATTTCTATCATGTTTTAGTTTGGTCGTTTTTTCATCTTCTTAGGATGCCTGAAAAATTCTGCCTTTGTGTTTTTCTCGATTTTTGTTGGCCCTAAAGTTCAATTAGAAAATTTAATTTTTTTTTTATCAATTTCAAAATTTTCAAATTACGAGTTTTCTCGGTATTGGGTATTGGGTATTGGGTATTGGGTATTGGGTATTGGGTATTGGGTATTGGGTATTGGGTATTGGGTATTGGGTATTGGGTATTGGTATTGGTATTGGTATTGGTATTGGTATTAGTATTGGTATTGGTATTGGTATTGGTATTGGTATTGGTATTGGTTAAAAAATTAGCTTCAATTTGAAAATATTGTGAACAGTCCTAGTTTTCGTCTTTCCAAGCTATTCTATCCTGACAAGAAACACCAACGAATACACCACAAAATCCGATACTATCACCCTAGGGAAAAAGGAGACGCCGGTGTGTGTGTGTGTGTGTGTGTGTGTGTGTGTGTGTGTGTGTGTGTGTGTGTGTGTGTGGCAACATTGTGTCCAACAATCTTCCAAGAGGTAAGAGAAGCTTTCTTGGAGCAACAGTAGCACCCAGTGGGACATGTGGCCACAATCGGGCCTTGGGAACTCCTCGAAGAAATCGTCTTGAAGGCTATTTGCTTGCCAAATCGGCAACCAGGACTTTCAGTCTCACGTACTGGCTGAAACTCATTTTGTGTTTGAAGATCTCTTGGGAGCTAAAATGATGCAGTGTTTCTGATTCATTGGGAAATGTGAGAATGCCCACTTGTTTAGGACAGACAAGTTTGTGAAATTGAGTCTTCTGCAGAGCTATCATCCACAAAAAATTTCAACTAAATTGGGCAATTTTAGAGCACACTCCTGGCAACACTGCCCAAACGAAGGAATCTGTTGCTCGAAATTGCAGGTTCAAATTTCGAACAACTCCCTCCTTCGAAACTCAAGCGGGGCAACATTCCATTTTCTTTCCAATTTTGCTCGCTCCAATTAAAACCAAGGGAAAAGTAAAATTCATAGAAGATTATGATACTGTGGGTGGTGGTGCTGGCCGGTGTTCAATGATCGCCTTCTCGAGAAAGTTTGCACGCTTATTTCCTATCTCAATTATTTCTGACAGCTTCCGAAGCTGAGCAGAGCAAGAAGGGTGCTTTCTTTTCCAATAGTTTCCGGGGATTGACCACCCACTTTAGGGTGGTGAGGAGTTGTCTGGAAAATTGTAATTTTTTTTCCTATTAACTGATACTTTTTTACAATTTTTCCTCAAAATATTTAAGCTTCGTTAAAAAACGAGCTAAAATCCTACCAAAGTTAAAGATCATCATTTTTTGATTCGCCAGAGAATCGTGTGGTCTTCGCCCTAGCTTAAAATTTTCTTATTATTGACCAGCAAGTTTGCCAGAGAGGATTAAATAAATTGCTTTAATTGGTGGATTGTGTTTTTCCGGAGTCATTTTCAGTGAAATTTAAAGCTTTCCGGGAGGGAAGTGACCAGCGCACCAAGAGTTAATTAAATAAAGGCAAGCTTCCGGGCGTTTCCCGACCACCGATGGTTATTGAGCAGGAAGCAAAGTGGTTCTTCTTGAGTGCAACTCTTGCCAAGCCAAGAGTGCTCTCATCAGCGTTTATGGTCCAATTGAAGCACAAATCGTATCGACTCTCGCAAGTCTAAGCGCATTTAACGACTTTTTAAGTGGTTCGATGCGGTTTTTCGCGAGCACCACTTGAGCGTTGGGCGTGTGTGTTTCCATCATCAGTTTCGAAATCCAATTTTGGCTTTTATGTCACGATTCGGGGGGCGAAAATCGAATCGTTTGCGCTTCACCAGAGTTATTACTAGAACATCGCGGTTTTCAGTGGCACCATTTTCAGCAACCATCATGAGTCATGCAGGCGGGTGGAAAACTCCAGCCAGCGGATTTCGCACGCTGAGTGGATTCCAGATTTTTCGCTCGAAGCAGCAAAACTCAATCGTCAGGCTCATGGTTTTATCACCGCATCGGACCACGTGGATTATGGTTGTATTAGGGAGGCCCTTACCAAGAAAAATTTTTTAAAGTGCAATTTAAAATTGTATGCTATTGTTTGGGCCAAATAAAAAATATAAAAATTATAAAAAGTCACAATCGGCCGATTTTGAACAGAAATGCTCAGTGGTTACGTTGTTTGGAACTTAAAATGCAATTTTTCATTAATCTGCTCCTAGAGTGATATTTTCGTATTATAAGAAAGTGGTTAATATTCGGTAATTTGAGTACTATAACTTAAACTTTCTCGAAATCATTTATCTCCATTCAATCCGCCCTATGCTGGTCACGAATCCGATAAAAATCTATCAATCTAGGTTGGACCCTACCGTGACAAGCCTCCCACCGGGGAACAACTCCGTGACTCCAGAACCCCAGAATCATCACCAGCGGGAATTTGTAATAAATTTCGCTTCCATCACACAAAGCGTCGGACTTCCCGGCTAAATATATGTGGGAACATAAAGTTCCCGGAATTCGGTCGCCATCCGGGCTGCATCCGGTTTTAAAATGTGGTCCCGGGCGACGTTCGATGTAACGTCAATAACGTGTCACTCGATCACGGCCGAAGGACCTCCCAGCGGGGGAGCTGCTGGGTCGAACGGATTGCGATTTAATAATACAGTATCAATCTTGTTTTCCGAGCAGCGCGAGCGAGAGGTTGTAAACTGTAACAACCCTGGGCACGGAAATCGGTTCCCGAGGGGCGGCGCCGACAAGGGCAACCCAACACACGGTGACACGGTGGAATAGTTTGGCCTGGGTTTGACCAGCTGTGGGAAAATGGAAGGTCGGGTTGGAATTGGGACAACCGAAATGACGATTTGAAAGAAAACAATAAAGCACAGTACAACAGAACAACAGAACAACGCAATAACAGAACCACAGAACGACAGAACAACAGAACAACAGAACAACAGAACAACAGAACAACTGTTGTTCTGTTGTTCTGTTGTTCTGTTGTTCTGTTGTTCTGTTGTTCTGTTGTTCTGTTGTTCTGTTGTTCTGTTGTTCTGTTGTTCTGTTGTTCTGTTGTTCTGTTGTTCTGTTGTTCTGTTGTTCTGTTGTTCTGTTGTTCTGTTGTTCTGTTGTTCTGTTGTTCTGTTGTTCTGTTGCTCTGTTGCTCTGTTGTTCTGTTGTTCTGTTGTTCTGTTGTTCTGTTGTTCTGTTGCTCTGTTGCTCTGTTGTTCTGTTGTTCTGTTGTTCTGTTGTTCTGTTGTTCTGTTGTTCTGTTGTTCTGTTGTTCTGTTGTTCTGTTGTTCTGTTGTTCTGTTGTTCTGTTGTTCTGTTGTTCTGTTGTTCTGTTGTTCTGTTGTTCTGTTGTTCTGTTGTTCTGTTGTTCTGTTGTTCTGTTGTTCTGTTGTTCTGTTGTTCTGTTGTTCTGTTGTTCTGTTGTTCTGTTGTTCTGTTGTTCTGTTGTTCTGTTGTTCTGTTGTTCTGTTGTTCTGTTGTTCTGTTGTTCTGTTGTTCTGTTGTTCTGTTGTTCTGTTGTTCTGTTGTTCTGTTGTTCTGTTGTTCTGTTGTTCTGTTGTTCTGTTGTTCTGTTGTTCTGTTGTTCTGTTGTTCTGTTGTTCTGTTGTTCTGTTGTTCTGTTGTTCTGTTGTTCTGTTGTTCTGTTGTTCTGTTGTTCTGTTGTTCTGTTGTTCTGTTGTTCTGTTGTTCTGTTGTTCTGTTGTTCTGTTGTTCTGTTGTTCTGTTGATCTGTGTTTCTGTTGTTCTGTTGTTCTGTTGTTCTGTTGTTCTGTTGTTCTGTTGTTCTGTTGTCTCCTAATGAAAAAGTGAACAATTTTCACAGCACCAACCCATACATCAACCACATAATAGTTCGAGGTCGAATCTGGGATAAAGTCCTCAGCTGGAGTCCCACACGACCACGTCGCCATTGATGGCAAACTTAGCCCGGGTGGTGTATATGCAATAACCATGTTTTAGAAATGAGTTGAATTTTCTCGTTATACGATGGAAAATTCCGACATACATCCATCCATCCGGAGCGAGCGAGTTGGTGAGTTGTTATAACTGGACACGGTCATGTTCCGTCAGCTGGTCTGACTCTTGCACTGGCAATAGTTTGTTGTGTATGTTGCAATGAATAATGAAGTCTCGCCCGGGATGCAGGTTGCACTGGAACGCTGTGACCAGACGACCGGGACATGGACCGATTCCCGGTTGATGGAAATCAGGAAGCAGAGATTCACACAACTTTTTTTGTTGAACTTCTTCGCACAACAATGACGGTCCAGGATTGGTAGTCAGGGAAACTATCTGTTGCGTTTTGTAAATTGAATGTTTTTTTAGAAGGTCAACCTTTCCAGTTATTGATTTGAATTGTAAATATCATACATTGTATGTTTTCAAGTTTGAACATTTTTAACTATTGAAAAAATAATAATTTGAGGAATAGAATACAAAAGTAATAATGAATTTAAAGCATAAATAATGTCTTTTCAACTAGGCTCCAAAACAGCGGGGCACATAGCTTGGATTATCGTCATCGATCGTTCAATAAGTGATTTCAATAAACCGAGACGCCAGTATCGTTAGTTTCACCATTTACTTTCTCAACTTCATTCCCTGAAAGCCTTATTTATTTACACTCCATCACATCATCCACCCAACCGCCAGCAACCCTCGGTGGATGGTGGTGGAGCGTTGAGTTTAGTACCTTTAACTAGACGAGAATTATCCCCCTGTCTTACCCGTGTGGATGGAGGTTTATGTGCTCCCCAACAAGTTTTCATTTTGTCCTTGCAACAGCATTACAGGTTCCCCCTGGGGGTGAACTGTTGTTTCCGTTTCCCGTTGCAACACTGGCCAACTATCGAGGACACAGCTGAGTTACGGTTTTCTCAGTTGGGTATTGGTTTGACCTCGATTTGAGATGGTGTTTTATGATTCATTTATAAACTCTATATTTTAAAAGCAAGATAACTCTCAATACGTCATGTAATTTTGTTTTGTATAAAATCTACCTTGCTGTAAAAAAGCACAACTTTACTACGGTAACACACGTCACTGAAGTAAAAAAGGCAAAACCATATAAATCCATGCTCACACAAATGCCACACACGCAGAGTGCAGTAGAAAGTAAGTAAAATAAATCTTTCCCAGTTCCTGAGGGGAACACCCGTGAAGAGTATCGGGGCCGGCATTTACAAAGCAGATTCAGTGGCAGTTTTTCACTCAACTAATGTTAACATGTTTAAGTTGATGTTAACATTCTATAGGTCGCCTCCCTAAGGTGTCGCACGGTGTATTTTTTAGAACAAACTAATGATAAAAAAAATCGGTATGTCTGATATTTGGCACCGTGAAAGAAGGGCTCTTTTCCGACATTTTGCGGTATATACCGAAATATTTCGTCGGGGGGTCCAGTGCAACTTTTTTTTTTGAAGATTTTTTTTTCGATTTTATCGGATATTTGTTCAAAAAAGTCACAGGAAATCGGTGCATTCATGTTGATATCACTCAAACTTCTTATGAATATGCCTTGGGGACTCTATCCAACTATATTTGACCAATATTTGACCTCCAATAAAAAAAATCGAACCAAATTTACCAGATTTCTAGCTTTCTTTGAAATAACCCCAAAATCAAGCTGGAAACCCGATACGACCGAAAGTAAATTTTTCTTTGTACAATTTGTCATGAAATAACAGCAACTCACTGCCCGGATACAAATTTGAGCATTAAACAATGCAAAACATAGATTATTTATTTAATAAGCTGTTTATTACCCAATAGGTTCCGAAGATTATTTTCAATCCTCGGCCACATAACACTATTACATTTTAAAACATTTTAGAATCAATCACATTGTAGAGAACAGTTTTCTGAACAAGTTCCATAAAAGTATCACTTTTGGTTCAATATAAGCAGAGATATGCCCAATTTCCTGAAATAAATAGTGCCTTTCTCCAAAATTTTCTTAATTTAATTACCTTTCACATGATGGGCACTGCCTACTAAGATTTTTTTTATGATGATAATATGTTATTAAAACGTAAAAATTATAACAAGTTTTGACGAAATTAATGAAATTATTATATAGCATTCATTACAAATCTCAGTAGGCAAAGCCCATCGTGTGAAAGGTAATTAAATTGAGAAATTTTGGAGAAAGGCACTATTTATTTCAGGAAATTGGGCATATCTCTGCTTATATTGAACCAAAAGTGTTCATTTTTTATGGAACTTGTTCAGAAAACTGTTTTCTACAATGTGATTGATTCTAAAATGTTTTAAAATGTAATAGTGTGATGTTGTAGAGGATTGAACAACTAAATTTCGAAACCTATTGGGTAATAAACAGCTTATTAAATAAATAATCTATGTTTTGCATTGTTTAATGCTCAAATCTCTATCCGGGAAATGTGTTACTGTTATTTCATGACAAATTGTACAAAGAAAAGATTTACTTTCGGTCGTATCGGGGTTTCCAGCTTGGATTTTGGGGTTATTTCAAAGAAAGCTAGAAATCTGGTAAATTTGGTTCGAATTTTTTTTTATTGGAGGTCAAATATTGGTCAAATATAGTTGGTTAGAATCCCCAAGGCATATTCATAAGAAGTTTGAATGATATCAACATGAATGCACCGATTTTCTGTGACTTTTTTGAACAAATATCCCATAAAATCGAAAAAAAATCTTCAAAAAAAAAAGTTGCACCAGACCCCCCGACGAAATATTTCGGTATATACCGCAAAATGACGGGGAAGAGCCCTACTTTCACGGTGCCAAATATCAGACATACCGAATTTTTTATCATTGAGGTCTCGAAAAAATACACCGTGGTCGTGATAAGGTCCAGTTTGTGACGATACACTACCTTCCCTTTACTAAGCAATCGAATCCAGAAGGGAAAAGATCACCAGTTGTGCTGGTCCGAGCCGGGATGTGAACCCCGATCTACCGCTTACGAGGCGGAAGCGTTACCACTAAGCTACGTGACTCGGTCGGTGCAGTAGAGTAGAAAGGAGGTAATTAATTTTAATACCCAGTGAAAAGAGGAAAAATTAAATGCAAATATTTATTGATTCCAGCTACGCAAAGGCATGCACATATTTTAAATTTATTTACAATTGATATTGATTACTGCAAAAGTGCGACCGTGTCTGCAAATTGACGTTCCACTTTGCTCGTGGCAGCAGCGTCAGGACAGCTGCTGCTGCTACTGTCAGCAAGTTAAACTGTACACATAGTCATTATCAACGAATATCACGAAGAATGCTTGAAATTGTGCAATGATTTAAATTTATGTTTTGTTTTGTTTTTTAATCTAAATGGGTAATTCTCTACCAGGAGCGGCCGTGGCTGACTGGTTACGGTGTTCGCTTTATAAGCGAATGGTTCTGGGTTCGATTCCCATCTGCTCCCAACGAGAAAGTTAAGAACACATAAATTTGAAATGATGAATATGAACGAAAAATCAAATTCGCTCGAGACGGGGTTCGATCCTCCGTCCTTTGGATTGGTAAGCAAAAATGCTAACCATTAGGCCATGACGACTTGGTGAGCGTGGACTGGAATTAGGAATACTGTTACAGAGAGCGAGTTGTGGCGCTATAACCACGGCAAATAGAGTCCAGGGCATTCGTGGAAATACAATGTCCCATCCCAGAGGGTCCCGGAGTACCAAACCTTCTTAGCATGGTGCTCCCAACGAATACAACCAAATCTCGGAGCGTATGGTGGTGTGTCCCCACGCTTCTTCCTCCCCTGTCGATTCAGAATTGTGTTGTTGTTCGAACACTCAGTGCTCAAACTCAACCCAATTACGAGTCATCTCTGCGATACGGCTTTACGCAGTAGGCCTGGCCGCTTTAACGCTTGTGATGTTCCAATGCATTCCGATGCAATGGCGCACTACAAATGTTAATAAATGACAAGAAGGGTGCTAGGCGTCATCTAACCTAAGGCACTCTCCAGGATCCCTTCGAAAGATTGGCTGCGCTAGGGTCTGATTAGATTAGATTAGATTAGATTAGATTAGACTAAATGGGTAATTCTCTACCAACTCACTCGAAATCGGGAAAAGTTGCCCCGACCCCTCTTCGATTTGCGTGAAACTTTGTCCAAAGTTGTAACTTTTGTCCCTATTTGCAGTTTTTCAATTTTTAAAAATAGTGACCATGAGTGACCATTTCTAAAAATATTTTTTTTTGAAAAGTTCAGTAAATTTTCTATAAAATTGTCTAAGAGACATTGAAGATTGGACCTCTGGTTGCTGAGATACAGCGGCTCAAAGAAAAAAACACGAAAATTGAAGTTTTCTAAGTCTCACCCAAACAGCCCACCATTTTCTAATGACGATATCTCAGCAACTAATAGTCCAATTTTCAATGTTAATATTTGAAACATTCGTGAAATTTTTCGATCTTTTCGAAAAAAATATTTTGAAAATTTTTAAATCAAGAATAGCATTTTAAACGGGCGTAATATTAAATGTTTGGCCCTGTTGCATTAAAAAAAATATTTTTAGAAATGGTCACTCATGGTCACTATTTTTAAAAATTGAAAAACTGCAAATATTTCGCTAAACTCAAACTTTCTGTGGTTATATCTTGAAAACGGAGCCCTTTATCAAAAAATCTGTAAAGTACTTTTCGATTGCAAATTCAATTTTGCATTAAAAAATAATGTCAAACTTGTTTTTGCATGAAACTTCGATTTTTTCCAAAAATCACTATTTTTTCAAAAATTCATAACTCGGCGGCAGATTTTTTGACCATGTTTCTCTATGGCTCAAAAGTTGCGGATTTTTGTCCCCTAAAACATATCAAAAAATCTCGAAAATAAAAAAATACGTATTTTGGGAAATTGAGTTTTAGTGAAAAAAAGTTGATAAAAAAATCTGCAAATTTTTTTTCCGTGTACCTATTTTTTTCTCAAAAGTCCTCAACAATACCTACAACTTTGCCTAAGACACCAAATTGATCAGAAAATTCAATCAAAAGTTACAGCTGTTTGAATATTTACATACCATTTTTGTATGGACAGCTGCCAAAATTGTATGGAGACTTGTATGGGTGAACCAATGACGCAAAATAGCATATTTGGTCATAGGGAAGGCCCCAACAGAGTTTGAGCCAAATCAAAAAATACAAATATAATCCATTTCCGGTTTTGGTAGAGAATTGCTTATAAGTGTAATATGAATTGATTGTGATTTTATTTAATTTTAAATATTATATACACGCAACATTTTGATGGCTAATCAGTAGGGTGGCTCGACATGATCGATTTTTCAGAACAGGCATTTTCCGGTCCCATTTGGGCCCCCAAACAACCCCCCAAAATTTGGGAGCGATTGGGTTTGACCCGGCTTTCCGCAAAGCGATTCAAATTTGTATGGAAATTTGTATGGGAAAACCCTCTTTTTTACATTTTAATTTTTATCATTTTCATTTTCCACTCAATTTAAAAACTAACACCGTAGAAGTATAGCCCTGAATGTCCCCTAAAACTTTCCCGAAGAAAGTATGGTTCTATCTTGCTTCTGGAAAAAGATACAGAGTTTTTAAAAGAGGCATTTCAAAATAAGTGCTGAAAATTATATTTCTTGCCAACACTGCCAGTACTTCGGTAGATATTTCGAAATCTTATTTTTTAACGTAATACGGAAGCAACCTAGCAAAATGGTGTCTTAGGAAAAGTTGTTGTATATTAATGTGGCTTTTATTTAAAAATATTGACATGCAGGGTGACACACCTACAGGGTGTCAACCAAGCCCTAACTTCTACTGGTGACCTTTTAGAGCGTTGGTGTCTTAGGGAAAGTTGTTAAGCTACTTATTCCAAGAAATTTTGACATGGTTGGAAGACAGAGTGGCACATCTACAGGGTGTCAACCCATTTCTCGTTTCTATTTAAGACCTTTTTGATCACTGGCGAAAAAGGGCTCAAATCTTAAAAGGAACAAAATAACGTAAAAAGTCAGGTTTTTACATAAAATTTCCTGGGGAATCGATTGCGCATGATTAAAAACAGTTTCCGATCTTGCAAATTTAATTTTACATAAAAAATTAGGTCAAAAAAATTATGCACGAGGTTTTTTTTTACAAAAATCACTTTTTAAAAAAATATAACTCGTCGGAAAAATGTTGATCCAAATTTCAAAATGGCTTAAAACATGTCGGGTTTTGTCATACAACAAATAAAAAAAAATCAAAGATTAAAAAATACGTATTTTGGGAGACAGATTTTTTGTGAAAAAAAGTTAATTAAAAAATCAACATTTTTTTCCATGTTTCTATTTTTTTTCGAATAGTCTTCATCAATACCTACAACTTAACCCAAGACACCAAATCAGTAAAAAAAATCTTGAAAAGTTACGCATTTTTTTAATATTTACGTACCATTTTTGTATGAACAGCATATTAACTTTTTTACCGTGTTTTTAATCATGTGTAATCGATTCCCCAGAAAATTTTATGTAAAAAAAATGGCTTTTAACGAATTTTTGTCCAGCCTCCTTTTGCGTGGCAGGCCTAATTTACGATTTGTGCCCTTTTTCGCCCACTTTACGGTGATCAAAAAGGTCTTAAATAGAAACGAGAAATGGGTTGACACCCTGTAGATGTGCCACCCTGTCTTCCAACCATGTCGAAATTTCTTGGAATAAGTAGCTTAACAACTTTTCCTAAGACACTAACGCTCTAAAAGGTCACCAGTAGAAGTTAGGGCTTGGTTGACACCCTGTAGGTGTGTCACCCTGCATGTCAATATTTTTAAATAAAAGCCACATTCATATACAACAACTTTTCCTAAGACACCATTTTGCTAGGTTGCTTCCGTATTACGTTAAAAAATAAGATTTCGAAATATCTACCGAAGTACTGGCAGTGTTGGCAAGAAATATAATTTTCAGCACTTATTTTGAAATGCCTCTTTAAAAACTCTGTATCTTTTCCAGAAGCAAGATAGAACCATACTTTCTTCGGGAAAGTTTTAGGGGACATTCAGGGCTATACTTCTACGGTGTTAGTTTTTAAATTGAGTGAAAAATGAAAATGATAAAAATTAAAATGTAAAAAAGAGGGTTTTCCCATACAAATTTCCATACAAATTTGAATCGCTTTGCGGAAAGCCGGGTCAAACCCAATCGCTCCCAAATTTTGGGGGGTTGTTTGGGGGCCCAAATGGGACCGGAAAATGCCTGTTCTGATTGAATTAGTCCATTTTGAAATTTTCCCATACAACTTCAAGCCACCCTACTAATCAGTTTTTAACTTAATCGTTTGACATTATTTTTTTTTAAATTATAATGCACATTAAAAACAAATCTGGAATCTGTGGGCATAGTATTATTTGAAATGAGGCTTTAAAATGTCAATGGAAGCATAAAAGCAAACGATTGTAATAAATTTTCTCGTTGGATAACAAGCAAAATTAAAAAAAAATCATTATAATGCAGTTTCAATATTTTTCAAAGAATTTTTATATGACCTAATCTAGCGATAAACTTAACTTAGAAAAACAGTTGTCCAATCTAATAGAATCTATTTTTATTGTTGTTTTCTGTCAATATGAATTTTTTTCAGTATACTTATTGTTTATTTATATTTGATTTTGCCATAAATTATGAAAGTTATGACACAAATTTTTAAATAATTCACATTTTCATAAAACTAGTACCGTAAACTGGGGTGACTTTGATAGCCCGGGGTGACTTTGATAGGTTTTTTAAATGCCCGTCAAATTAATATCTAAACATTTTTGAGAATTTTGAGTATGTAAGCATTAAGGGATAGCTTATTATCTAACATATATGCAAAAATGTGACTGTTACATTGGATGTATAAAAATTAGTGGCCAAATCAAATTTCTATCAATGTCACCCCGGGCTATCAAAGTCACCCCAGTTTACGGTATTTTCAGAAAAATACAAAAAAAAAAACAATATGGGTATTAAATGGTCAGGGTTTTTTATGCATTTCAAAAGTATTAACACATTTTTTTAAATACTCAACATTTTCACAAAATTCCGTATTTTCGAAAAAATACTCAAAATTCCAGCTTTCTACAATATGGGCATCAAATGATCAGAAATTTTTCAACCATTTTGAAAGTATTTAAACAAAATGGGTTTTAAACCCATTTTAAACGATTTATATTTTGCATACATTTGATAGATTTTTGTAAATGCTATTTTTTTCCAAATCTACGTACTTTTAAAAAATTACTCCGATTTTCAATTTTCGACAAGGGACCATTCATAAACCACGTGGAAACTTTAGGGCAGCGATTCTCAACCTTCTTCTAGGCTGGTACCCCCTGCCATGTAAATCAAGTAGGCCCGGTACCCCCGTTGAGAATCGCTGCTTTAGGGGGTGGGGAGGGGTATGGCGATTGTCCACGATCCACACATAAATATTTTTTTTTTGTTTGGACAATTGTCCACGAGGAAGGGGGGTTGAGATTCCCAAAAAAAGTGTCCACGTGGTTTATGGATGGTCCCCTATAAAGGTATCAAATAATCAGGAACTTTGAAAAAATTTAAATTATTGTTATTTTTTTTTAAACTTCTAAGTTTTGTCAAAATTTAGAGTATTTTCAAAAATTTGTGTTATTACATTTGAAATGTATGAAAAAATTCCGATCATTTGACACCCATATTGTTAAAAACTTAGATTTCTGGTATTTTTTTTTCCAAAAAACGTAGTGAAAATTTTGCTAATTTTCAAAAATGGTGTTATAACTTTCGAAATGTATGAAAATTTCGATCATTTGATACCTGAATCGCAGAAAAATATTTTATCTTGGTATTTTTATCGAAAATACGTAGTTTTTCGAAAAAATTTGTACTTCATAAAAAAAAATTCTATCGCAATGTATGGAAAAATCCGATCATTTGAAACCCATATTGTAAGAAGCTGAAATTTAGAGTATTTTTGGGAAAATAAGTAATTTTGTGAAAATGTTGTGTAATTTCAAAACTGTTTGTTAAGTCCAGACTCAATTATCTGAAGCCTCGATTATCCAAAGTTTCGATTATCCGAAGGTTTGTATGGGACTTCGGATAATCGAATCACGACCAAAAAAGTTTGTTTAGTTTTTTTTATCATTTTAGTCAAAGTTGAAAAGTTGTTTGCCTATTAAATTTAATTATTTAAATTATTTATAACAAAATGCATTTTTTTCAATATTTCGTCACCGTCATTTTGGCCGCCATCTTGGATTCAAAAATTCTAAATCACTTTAGCGTAGTTTGGGGGTCATATTTAAGCATGACAATCAAAAATAATACAACGAAAAAAGATTTTTTTTTTCGATATTCGAGGATATTCGAGTCTTGACTGTATTACTTTCGAAATGTATGAAAAGAATCTGATCATATGATACCTTATTGTAAAAAACCTAAATTTTTTATATTTTTTTATCGAAAATAAATAGTTTTGTGAAAATTTTGAGTATTTGCGAAATGTATGAAAATATCTCGACCATTTGAGCAAAAATAATTATTTTGAGTATTTTATCGAGAAACATCGCAATTTCATAATACAGGAAAAATAAGTATTTTTGTTAAAATGTTTATGTTAATATAATTGCAATGGATAGCTGACATCATCCCATTTCCAAACACATTAATTTTTTGTAGGTTGGATGATTTTTCATAGGATTTGTCTTACAAATTTCAACATTTTTGTACCACCCAATCTCACCCTCCAGGCCCAATGTCACCCCTGATAACAGTTCTTATGAAATTTTAGATTATCGAATCTGTTTAAAAAAAATGCAAAATATGATCCATAAATCGTCCCCACTAACAGCGAACAAGCTTGTCGAACATACATAAAGCAAACAGTACTTTTTTATTGATACCATTTTTTGTCCAACACGCTGTTTTATGACCCACGCCCCTTCTCTAATTGGCAAAATATGCATAACAATATTTAGTACAACTTATTATTCCACGCACGTCGAACGTCGCCGCCACTCTTCGGTATCACGTGAGGCACGATTTACGACCAACAAAGCATCGTCGATTAAGCACCCACTAATTATTAGTTGTTGCTAAAACGTGTGATTATCCCCCTTCCTCCCCTCTTAGCGCCACCGAAAGCAATAAAAACTACTTTCTTGAGGGGGTAAAAAAGTAAAAAAATCCGTCGAAACCTGTTGCAGTTTCCCAAAAACTCAGACAGAAATGCATTCCAGTTATCGTCTGGTAAACTGCTTCCGGAGCGTTTTTTTTTTCTTGCTTTGAATTGCAGAACTTGGACCGTTTGGGCTAAAAGTGTGCCAAAAATTGTCAATAAAAATAAATTAACCACAATTCGAGACGGGGCGCAAAATAGTGGGGACGATCTGGAAAAGTTGGAAATGGCGACGACAAGAATTTTCACAATAAAAAATCCCATTTCCATATATGCATTTTTCCGCACTTTTCCTCGCTGAGACGTTGGGGAATGTATCTGTGTGTTAACTTTTATTGGTCGGAAGCTGGAAGCTGTGTTTGTAAGTTGAAATCAATTGTTCACATTTGAACATCCGACGATTGTTGAGAATAAAAATTTGTTGGTTATGCTTAATTTTTGACTTAAGATTATTAAATTAAAGTAATTGTTTTAATTAATTTCCATTTCATAAAACAGATAAAAAATATGATTTGAAAAACTTAGCTAAACAAACATTAAAAAACTGAAGTTAAGTCTTACATAACTCAACTCCCCCTAAAGCATTCAACTGCCAGCCAGAAAAATGGGAAGAAAATTGCTCCTGGCAGCGTTCGGGTTGAAAAATTGCATTGCATCGTCAGAGAGCGGCGAAGATTTTGGACGTGTTCCAAGAATTCGTACGCTGTGTCTTCCAACCAAGCAATTTTGGGTGCATTTCTTAAAAGAGGAAAAGTTTTAAAATCACTCAAAATTGTACTTGAATTGTTATAAATATTATGAACTATTTGTGGAAAATCAAATGATTAGCCAAAATAAAAAACTTTAAAAAATAACATGAATTTATTTTATCATAAGATGAACACCTTAAGGCAACTTTGCTGTTTTGCTGCAGTCAGTTGCACAGATTTGTAACGCGCCACTATCTTCCAGCGTTTTTTGGCAGACAACAGATTTTGTTCCTTGTTAGGAGGAAGTGATTGTTGTTGCTGCTCTTTTTTCTCGAGTCAAAAATACACTGCTCTTCCACGGCAGCAAAATCTGTTCAAACTTCTCTGCAAAGCTTAATGGGACTTTGTGTTCCGTAATAACGTATAAATAAGGCGCGCCAAACTGCAATAAAAGTGCAATACGAAAACAAATGCATAATTTGATACCAGCAGCAGCATAAACACAATTAATTTGATTTACGAGCGAGCTAATGGGATTTGAGGTCGATTTAAAAAAAGAACAGTGCGGTGGAAATATATTTGAGTTTTACGTAACCATTTCTAGGTTTAGTAATCATTCAACAAAATAATAAAGGAATACAAATCCATAAAATAATAAAGGAATTATATGTAAATTATGAAAATTTATTTTTCAATCCGCACTTTTGGGAAATGAGATATTAAAATTTCCTCAAGTTTCACCATGAAGCTTAAGATAAAAATCAATTGTAGAGGGAGAAAAACTTTTTTTAAATTTAACTATCAAGACATATAGAATAGCATTTTTTTTCCTCAATATCAATACATTTGTTTTTTTTAACTGTTATTTTCATAAATCACATTGTAAATCCGGGTATATTTTTTTTAAATTAGGCTCAAACCTGAAATAATTAAATCCGTTTTTCAAACAATACTGTCATCAGGGGTGACATTTGTTTTGAGGGGTGGGATTGGATCATACACATTCAGCATTTTTGTATGACCCAATCTCAACAACCAGATCCAATGTCACCCCTTTTAGAAATGAATTGAAACTTTAAAAAAATCGTAACTTCTGATAACGAGATATTAGAGCAATTCTCTACGAAATCGGTCTTTTTTCTTCAATTTTATTTTTTGTATTTTTTAATCCGACTAAAACTTTTTTGGTGCCTTCGGTATGCCCAAAGAAGCCATTTTGCATCATTAGTTTGTCCATATAATTTTCAATACAAATTTGGCAGCTGTCCATACAAAAATGATTTGTGAAAATTCAAAAATCTGTATCTTTTGAAGGAATTTTTTGATCGATTTGGTGTCTTGGGCAAAGTTGTAGGTGTGGATACGGACTACACTGGAAAAATATTATACACGGTAAAAAAAATTAATTGATTTTAAATTTCACTTTTTGTCACAAAAAAATGATTTGCAAAAAAACACCTTTTTTATTTATTTATTTTTTTTATTTTTTGATATGTATTAGAAGACATCAAATGCCAACTTTTCCGAAATTTCCAGGTTGTGCAAAAAAATGTTTGAGCGAGTTATGATTTTTTGAATCAATACTATTCTTTTAAAAAAATCGAAATTTTGTTCGCAGAAATTTTTGAACATCATTTTCCGATGTTAAATACAATTTGCAATCGAAAAGTAATTTAGTCAAATTTTGATAAAGTGCACCGTTTTCAAGGTAAAGCCATTTTTAGGTAACTTTCTTGAAAATAGTCGCAGTTTTTTCATTTTTTAAAGTTAGTGCACATGTTTGCCCACCTTAAAAAAATAAAATAAAAAGCTGAGAAAATTATCTATATTTTGGTTTTTTGACCTTTATTGATACGACCCTTAGTTGCTGAGATATTGCCATGTAAGGTTTAAAAATAGGAAAGTTGATGTTTTCTAAGTCTCACCCAAACAACCCACCATGTTCTAATGTCGATATCTCAGCAACTAATGGTCCGATTTTCAATGATAAAATATGAAACATTCGTGAAATTTTCGGATCTTTTCGAAAAACATATTTTCTAAATTTTTAATCCAAGACTGATATTTCAAAAGGGCGAAACATTCAATATAACGCACACATATAAAAAAAAATGTGTTTTTTGCAAATCAAGTTTTAGTAACAAAAAGTTTGATAAAAAATCACCAAATTTTTTTTTATTTTTTTATATTTTTTCAGTGTAGTCCGTAGACACCAAATCGATCAAAAAATTCCTTCAAAAGATACAGATTTTTGAATTTTCACATATCATTTTTGTATGGACTTGGACAGCTGCCAAATTTGTATGGAAAATTATATGGACAAACTAATGATGCAAAATGACTTCTTTGGGCATACCGAAGGCACCATAAAAGTTTCAGTCCGTTTAAAAAATACAAAAAAAAAATCAAATGGCTGAAATCTGAGAGAACTGCTCATGTACATAAAATAATGTTTCAGAGAAATTTGAAAAATCCCGGTGTACCCGGGCAGACGGTAATAACAAAATCAATAATATTTCAATAACAAATCCTGTTAAAATAACAAAAAGTGTTATTATTTTATCCTGAAGTTCAACATTAAGAAGAACAAATAATAACAGTTTCTGATAAAATAACAAAATTTGGTATTGGAGTGATATTATATTGAAAATGTTTAATAACACGCTAATAAGAAGAAATGTTATACATTTCAAAAAATCTCCTAATAACAAAATTTGTTATTCGTTCGGTATACTGACTTAGAAATAAAAATAACCATAAATCGCACAAATGGAAAAGTTTCTAAGTGTCCATAACACAATCTGTTATTATTTTTTCTTTTGTTAAATATGTTTAGATCTTTGGGATAATTTTGTCTAATTTCGTCGGGGTCATTATCTTGGCCATGAAATGGGGTCCTTAAGCTAAAATTATTTTAAAAAGTTGAAATTTTGGAAGCTGATTTTTTTAATTTTTTGATATACTCCCTAAGGGACTTTGCTAAAATTGGCTAGAACTATGGGATAATTATGACCAATTTCGTCGGGGTCATTATTTTTGCCATGAAATGGGGTCCTTGAGCTAAAATTATTCTAAAAAGTTGAAATTTTGAAAGTTGATTTTTTTAATTTTTTGATATACCCCCTAAAGGACTTTGTTTAAAATGGTTAGAACTATGGGATAATTTTGACCAATTTCGTCGGGGTCATTATTTTGGCCATGAAATGGGGTCCTTAAGCTAAAATTATTCTGAAGAGTTGAAATTTTGAAAGTTGATTTTTTTAATTATTTGATATACCCCCTAAGGGACTTTGCTAAAATTGGCTAGAACTATGGGATAATTTTGACCAATTTCGTCAGGGTCATTATTTTGGTCATGAAATGGGGTCCTTAAGCTAAAATTATTCTTAAAAGTTGAAATTTTGAGAGTTGATTTTTTTTTTATTATTTGATATACCCCCTAAGGGATTTTACTAAAATTGGCTAGAACTATGAAATAATTTTGACCAATTTCGTCTGGGTCATTATTTTGGCCATGAAATGGGGTCCTTAAGCTAAAATTATTCTAAAAAGTTGAAATTTTAAAAGTTGATTTTTCTAATTCTTTGATATACCCCCTAAAGGACTTTGTTTAAAATGGTTAGAACTATGGGATAATTTTGACTAATTACGTCGGGGTCATTATTTTGGCCATGAAATGGGGTCCTTGAGCTAAAATTATTCTAAAAAGTTGAAATTTTGAAAGTTGATTTTATTTTAATTATTTGATATACCCCATAAGGGATTTTACTAAAATTGGCTAGAACTATGAAATAATTTTGACCAATTTCGTCTGGGTCATTATTTTGGCCATGAAATGGGGTCCTTAAGCTAAAATTATTCTAAAAAGTTGAAATTTTAAAAGTTGATTTTTCTAATTATTTGATATACCCCCTAAAGGACTTTGTTTAAAATGGTTAGAACTATGGGATAATTTTGACTAATTTCGTCGGGGTCATTATTTTGGCCATGAAATGGGGTCCTTGAGCTAAAATTATTCTAAAAAGTTGAAATTTTGAAAGTTGTTTTTTTTTTTAATTATTTGATATACCCCCTAAGGGATTTTACTAAAATTGGCTAAAACTATGAAATAATTTTGACCAATTTTATCGGGGTCATTTATTTCCCCATGAAATAGGGTTTTAAGCTGAAATTAATCCGATAAAATTAACTTTTGAGTGTTCATTTTTTTTTTAAATTTTGTTATATTCCCTAACGGAATTGATTTATTTATTGAGAATTTTTGAAGTGTGAATAACAAAAACTGTTATTCTTTTCACAGAGCCAGGAAGTCGGAGCTGACGTTGAAGTTCGAGCTGGAGTGAGACCTTGGAGACTGCATTGGATTCAGCAAATTTTCAGCAACTTTTACTTGGAGTCGGAATCTGTGAAGTCGGGTATTTTTGGAGAGCTGAAGTCGTCGTTGACGTCATATCCTGCATCCAGAGTCGGAGTTATCTTCAAAGTATGGATTCAAAGTCGCTTGGAGGTATTACAAATAAACCAAAACAATAACATTTTTTGTTATGGAGACATACCAGTTCAATAACATTTTTTGTTATTATGCTGCTCCACCTCTCCGCACAAAATAACAAATCTTGTTATTCCTTCATGATTCCTTCTGTGTTATTGGTTTGTTATTGCAATAACAACATAATAACAGTTTAAGTTATTCTTCGAACAAATCTTTGTTATTAATTTTTGTTATTTTAACAACTAATCCGATCATCCCAATAACATATTTCGATCTTCTCACAATATCAAAAACTGACCTTCCCAAGTTATTTCCGTCTGCTCGGGTAAACTTTCAAAGTATTTTATGCAAATAAAAAAAAATGTAAAAATAATGTAAAAAAATAAAAAGGATTTCAAATATAACCGATATGTACCTGTTCATTTTATCAGAATCACAGGTTCAACTATAGAACGTTATTTGAACTAAATATATTTGATGAATACGATATAATCATACAAAATAACTGTATTTTGAAAATTAACATTAAACATTCGAATGAATTAATACGTTATTTGTCATCTACCGTTTCTTATAAAACTAATTAACTGAACAGCAATCTTTAAACAGGTTCATTAATTAACGCATTTAAGTAATGGGATGTAACTTGAATCAAAAAATAAAAATGTACTGTTTTGACGAAAATGTTGAAAAATAATATTTTTGTACATAAAATAGTTTTAAGTCAATTTTAATTTTAAAATTTCCAATGTTGTTGAAACAATCTCCAAAAAAATCCAGTTGTAGTCGGTTCTAGAAAATTTAATTGGAAATGGAAAAAATATAAAAAATAGAGCTCCACACTTTCAATTTGAAATTTTGTTACTTGAAAAGCGATTTAATGATCGAAAAACTAACTTAATCCACCTATGTGGTTGGTGCCTTCCTCACTCTTTTCCAACAATGGGTGATATGTGATATGATGGGTTTGGACACACATTTCGTCTGATTTCGTTAAGTTCCGGAATACAAGAAACTGATATGTGTGTTTCAAGGGCTCATAAGTGGCATCTTAAGTGGTCATAGCTTGAGACAGGGTTGCCAGATTATCAATGTTTTGGATTCGTTGGAAAGATCTTTCGATTACCTAACCAACGATGGGTCGGATGATGGATCCGGACATTGTAACATACATTTAAGTGAGATCCGGCTACAAAAAAAGTACATAAATATCACTTAAGTGGTCAGAACTCGAGACAGGGTTGCCAGATTGTCAATGTGTCAGACTCGTTGGAAAGGTCTTTCGATTACCTAACCAACGATGGGTTGGATGATGGATCCGGACATTGTTTACATACATTTAAGTGAGATCCGGCTACAAAAAAAGTACATAAATATCACTTAAGTGGTCAGAACTCGAGACAGGGTTGCCAGATTGTCAATGTGTCAGACTCGTTGGAAAGGTCTTTCGATTACCTAACCAACGATGGGTCGGATGATGGATCCGGACATTGTAACATACATTTAAGTGAGATCCGGCTACAAAAAAGGTACATAAATATCACTTAAGTGGTCAGAACTCGAGACAGGGTTGCCAGATCGTCAATGTTTTAGACTCGTTGGAAAGGTCTTTCGATTACCTAACTAACGATGGGTTGGATGGTGGATCCGGACATTGTTTACATACATTTAAGTGAGATCCGGCTACAAAAAAGTACATAATTATCACTTAAGTGGTTATAACTCGAGACAGGGTTGCCAGATTATCAATGTTTTGGATTCGTTGGAAAGGCCTTTCAATTACCTAACTAACGATGTGTAACATGATGATGTTCGGTTCAGTTTACTGCAATTTATTCAACTTCCGAAAATATGCGAAAACACATTTTTATACATAACTTTTGAACTACTTATCGAAACTTCAAACAATTCAATAGCACGTATGGGACCCTAAACCAAGTCGAATGCAACTGGTTTGGTCAAAATCGGTTCAGCCAGTGCTGAGAAAACTGCGTGACATTATTGGTCACATACACACACACATGCACACAGACATTTGTTCAGTTTTCGATTCTGAGTCGATATGTATACATCAAGGTGGGTTTTCGAGCTTTAAATAAAAAGTTCAATTTTAGAGCAGGATTATAGCCTTACCTCAGTGAGGAAGGCAAAAACGGGAAAAACCCATTTTAATTAAACTTTTTATGACTAATTATAATTAAGTTTTTTTTTTATTTTCGTAATTTTTGTATGTTTTAAAGTACCTTAAAAAATCCGTTTTGATCCATAGTGCGTGATGGCATAACCTGGTTTAGAAAGTATGAATTATTGAAGAAAAAAGTGTTATTTTTAGAAAATATAAATAATCTGTCAAAAAAACATATAAAAACATTGTTTAAATCAGTAATAAATTTGCCAGCGAAAATTCCTTTTTTTAATATTATGTGCAGTTTTTAAATTAATGCTACGTATATGTAAAACTTTTTCGTTTTTTTTTTTTTAGGTTTTTTTGTGTCTTTACATTATTTTTTGAAAGAAAAGCACCTCTAAACATTTTTTGGGAAGCTGAGGAAATTTCCTATAATTTTCATTCTGGAACTTTGAAAATCGTGCAATTAGTTTCTGAGATGCAGCCTCAAAATAAAAAGATCGAAGAAAATGAATTTCTCCAAGTGTCACCTTATTTGCTTGTAATTTTCACCTGACTATGTCTCGGAAACTATTGTTTCGATTTTCAATGTTAAAAATTATTTTTTTACGAAATCTGATCTGATTTGATCAACACAAATATTTCATAAAATGTTTTATTCGTTTGTAAATATTAAATAAGGAAAATCAGCTATTTTTAGACCATTTCAAAAGATAAGCGTGAATTTGAAATTTAGAAATTATTTTTATTGAAAATTTTGATAGCAAATCAATTTGGATTATTATTATTTTAATTTTTGATAGTTTCCAAAAAAAGATCAAGAAAAAAATGTCTCCTTAGCCAGATTTTGCACCATCACGATCATGATCATGATTATATTGTGAAAAAGATTTTTAATTTTTTTCAACAATAAAATATGGAGACTCAGAATTAGAACAGTCAAATCTTGGTCGGAGAGCAAGAGTCAAGTTATGAAATCTAAAGAGGCCGTAGTCCATTTCGGAACAAAGGTCTTAAAACAAAATGCCACACTTTCCAATACCAACACTGATTCTACCGCCACCAAAGTGCACAACCATCAATCATTCACCTTGTCGAAGTCGGCCACCTCATTAGTGCAACCAATGCAAGTGTGCAGCAGCAACTGGATTAACCTCGATAAAATCGATGTTGTCCAATTTTCGTCCCATCAACCGGAAGAGCCCATCATCCGACGGCGGGCCAATTTGCCAACCCTTAAGACCCTGCAGCTGAATCCATTTGTTACCATCAATCCGGATCACAAGTGCCGATCCGAGAGTGGAAACAAGGTTGAAGGTCAGCCCGGTCAGAGTAATCTGTTTTCGAAAAACCAACAAACCGGACTCCGCCGTGCAAGTCCGGAATAATAATGACAGGGCTCGGGATTTTGCAGCAGCATCTGGCCAAGAAACGCCCAGCCCAAAGCAAAATCCCCGAAAAGCGCATTCCGAACGCGGTCAGAGGTCCGAAGAAGACCGCAAACGGGCCCCAGGATTAAAATGCAACCTGCAAAAAAAGAAGAAGGTCGAAACAACGATGCCGCTGTTAAGGGTCTCTCTTGCACGGCTTAGCCGGACGGAATCGATACTTGTTTGTGGCCGTTTGGGCACGGTTCTTGAATTACGTTGCAGAGAGTGCTGGGATCTTCTGCAAGTGGAACTCTATTAGGAAGAGAGCTGTTGCATTTATTTAAATCAGTTCACGTAGATGCTGCTGCTGCTGCTGGTTGGGGGCTGTGTTTGTGGTTTGCAAAGCTAGAGCAACGATAACGAGCTAGTGCAGTTGAAGGTTGCTAGTTGGAGAAGGAGAACGTGGCTTTGCACCACAGATATCCTACAAGTTTATTCCGGCACAAGTTCATTAAATCGTACAAATTGACTGCTGAGCAGAGTTTGAGCATCACTTGCCCCTTGATCAACTTTGGCAAACGAGATGTCTCGCAAATACATGATTTTTATTTATTTTTTTCGTTATTATAAGCATCCTTTGTTCTGCGAATAACTTTATAAGTCTTGTTTTGTTTTAATTTATTAATTGTTTAAATTTAGAAATCCAGCTTCACTCTACCTTAACAACTTTGACAACAACTTTTAATACCTCATTTACAGCAATCAGTCTCCCAGTGGCTATTATTATTAATTTAATCCACCACCGTTTCCCACTTCCCGGAAAACTGGACCACCACAAAACAATCATCATTTTCCTTCTTTTCAGCCTCTCAAACCAGCTGTCCTAAGGGAAAAAAGATGTGAAAAAGGGAAAAACTTTTCACTTCGCCACTCTTTCCTTCATTTTATTTCTCAATTTATTACCACGAAAAACTTTGCCCATTTCAACATTGTAATGAAAGTGAGAAAAACGCACCTGGAAAAAGCCGGTGACGCCTGGTGACGATTGAAAATGTGTCCGCTCCCAGCAAACAATTTAATTTTCCAACTTTGTGGCACTCCTGTGAGAATGACGGAAGAGGGCTGAAACTAGTGCAAATTGAATTTAAAATACTTTGGAATTAAAAAGCTGAAACAAAACAACCACCAGCAGGACGAGAGATTATCCTTTTCTGTGGTGGAAAAGTCGGAATTTCAATCTAGTTGTTGAATTGAGTCTCATTTTTTTGTATGCTGTATTTTCCTCCCAGAGAACCCAAACGACACACAAATTCAATTTAAACCCATCAAACTGTAATCAAGTGACCCCATTTTGGGGGTGCCCACCAAACTGGCCATCGACGATGTGGTCGCGGATTAATTGCACCGCGAAGAGCCAATCCAAATCATCAAACAATCCGGACAATTAACTATCGAATCGATCAAAATGGCAGCAGCGGAAATTGGACCACCGTGAATCACAAGAGCATTGCCACGCTGCCCCCAAAGGTCCCTCGAGGGAAGTTGGAAAATTTATTTAGCTTTCTCACACGTCATGTGTGGAACTCACCATGAGCAGCGAAAGCAGGATGGCCCACTTTTGACCTTTGGCCACTATCACGGACGCGAACACGGTTGAGGGTGGTGGCCAATTTTGGCTTGCATCAATTATTCCCAAAGTGAAGTGCGCGTGGGGAAACTGTCACTAGCGTGCTAACCCTTGAAGGTTCTGAAATTTTCTGATTATTTGATCTCTTGAAATTAACATTTACACTGCAGTCTGATCATATAGGAAATAATCTTAGCTACTCAAAAATATTTTTTTTTTTCAGTTATCCTTTTCCTTCATGAACTGTCTTAATGTAAATGTACATTATTAAAAAAACCCTCACTGTTTTTTTTTTTTTGGAAAATAATACTTAAAGTTTTCTAAACAAATCATAATTTTCCAAAATTCATTTTGCGCCATCTAAAATTCTAGCTTAAAAATATACCTTTCCAACAGACAAAAAAAATACAACTATTAGTAAAAAATCAATTGAAAAAGTTTTGGTATTTTATATTCCAGATAACTTTTTTTCTATAAGACCACCAATTTGATTAGAAAATCACTTCTGAACATGCAAAATTTCTGAACATTGAACATTGCTCATTTTGTATGACCAGCCTGCCAAATTTTACAGAGCCATGAAAAAACTTATGGTGCAAAATTGCTTCTTTAGAAATCAAATGAAATGGGTGAACAAAGTTTACAAAAAAAAATCAAAAAAGTCGATTTACGAAAATTTGGTAAATTTTTTACACAGGGAGCAATGTATTTTGTTGAAGAATTTAATGATAGCTAGCTATTTAAAGACAATTTATATAAATAACAAAAATGAAATTTAAACTACAGATCAGAAAATGCGTACCTTTAAATATTTATAATACATTTAGTAAAATAAATTCATTCAAATTCAAAAAACTAAATAAAAATCAAGTGAAATTTCAAAAAAATATGATTGTTGAGTCCCGTTAAGACAAAATAAATGAATTTGAATAAAATAAAGAACATTGATGAAAATTGATAAAAAAAGGAATAAGTAAAGGTGGGAAAAAATATTCAGCTTGAAAGAAAAAGTAAAATTTATTAAGATAAAAGAAAACTAAGTAATCATAAGTTTATACAGATGCTTAAAATAACCCAAAAAACCGTTTTCCGCTTGTGGAGCAGGGGGTCATTTTTTCCAGTTGTTTTGCAATCATATAAGTTTCCAAAATGTCTAAGTATTGACGAAATTTTTCTTTGTGAGATAAAACAAGTTTTTGCGGTGTTGAACATTGTAATTTAATAAAAGTTCAAAATATGTTTTAAACTATCCCATACAGATAAATATGATTATCAATGCAGATAAAGGGATTTTAGATTGTTTTAAGTTAATTAGACTTCTATTTTCGTTAAAATTTTCCTGATTTAGAAAAATAATTTTGTTTCGCCCCTGAGTTTTTGAACTAATTTAGAAGGGGAGAGCGACTTAAACTTTGGAATATATTTGCAACGGCCTTATTATGATGAAATTTGGCTAAATTTATTATGATTTGTTAACATTCTTAAAAGTAATATTTAGTAAAACTAAGTAAAACTAAATAAAATAGAGTAAAATTGAGATTTTTTTTAAATAAGAGTAAATTAAATTGCAAACAAAAAATTTAAGCTGTTAAAAATATAATGTATTTTGCAAATTGTTTGGGATTTAATGTATTTCAGTAAATTTTAATTATACAGCAATTCCATTTGAAAAGAGCCTAAACCAAAAAAAAAAAAGTTCTCCGATCGGGCTCAAATTTTTTCTGGGGTTTCCTTGGCGCAAAAAATTAGACCTGGTTTTTTTTGTTTTGCCATTAGGGTGACCTACATCGCGCTAGGGTGGTTCAAAAAAGGACAATTTTCGTCATTTTTCGCAAAAATCACTTTTTTCAAAAAATCATATCTCCGCGTCATTTCATCCGATTTTAGCTGTCTTAGACGCAAAAGAAAGGCAATGAGTTTGGCTATTTGGGAAAAATAGTAAGAAGTTTCAAAAATTTAGCTAAACATTTGAAAAAGTCGTATGAAAACTTAAAATGGCGTTTTGACCGTGTCTGGACCAAAGAGCCTATGTCTGAAAATATTTTCATCGGATTCCTCGGAAAATTTCACATAACTTTAAAAAAAAACTGGCGATGTCAAACCCCTACGTTTCCGAGATATGTTTTTTTGAAAATAAAAACTAAGTTTTTCAACGCGCCACGCGCAAAAACATGAAAATGACAAAATCGGCAAAAAATCAACTTTTTTCACCAAACTGCAATAACTTGAAAATTTCAGCGATGACCTATACATTTTAGGGTACCAAAAGTTGCGTATTTTAATTACTCAAATTTTGGTACCCTAACATGTATAGGTCATTGCTGAAATTTTCAAGTTATCGCAGTTCACGGAAAAAAAAGTGTGCGAGAAATCGTGAATTTCGATTCATGAATTCATGAATAATTTTGTGCATGATTTCGTGATACCTTTCATGATTTCATGAATTTTATTCATGAAATCGTGCATAAAAATGCACGAATTTATGAATTTTATTCATGGCTAAAATAATTTTACGAATATTCATGAATTTTCCTTCATGAAATCATGCATATCACTATTCATGATTTCATGACTGATTTTCATGAAGTCATGATTAAACTTCATGAATTCATGAAAAATATTCATGATTTTACGATTATTTATGCATGCGTAAATTTTACGTCGTAAAATTTTATTCGTGAATTTATGAATTATGTTTTTCATGATTTCATGAAAGTTTACATGATTTGATAAGTGAAGTGCTTCTGGGGACGCGCAGTCCTGTTTTCTCGCGATAATTTTTGTCTCTTTTGTGTCGCTGTTTGTGTGCATGGGGTGATTGGTCATAATAATTGAATAATGCCTTCATAAGTGCAGTGCTTCTGGGGACGCGCAGTCCTGTTTTTTCGAGATAATTCGTCTCTTTTGTGTCGCTGTTTGTGTGCATGGGGTGATTGGTCATAATAATTAAATAATGCCTTCATAAGTGAAGTGCTTCTGGAGACGCGCAGTCCTGTTTTCTCGCGATAATTTTTGTCTCTTTTGTGTCGCTGTTTGTGTGCATGGGGTGATTGGTCATAATAATTGAATAATGCCTTCATAAGTGAAGTGCTTCTGGAGACGCGCAGTCCTGTTTTCTCGCGATAATTTTTGTCTCTTTTGTGTCGCTGTTTGTGTGCATGGGGTGATTGGTCATAATAATTAAATAATGCCTTCATAAGTGAAGTGCTTCTGGGGACGCGCAGTCCTGTTTTCTCGCGATAATTTTTGTCTCTTTTGTGTCGCTGTTTGTGTGCATGGGGTGATTGGTCATAATAATTGAATAATGCCTTCATAAGTGCAGTGCTTCTGGGGACGCGCAGTCCTGTTTTCTCGCGATAATTTTTGTCTCTTTTGTGTCGCTGTTTGTGTGCATGGGGTGATTGGTCATAATAATTGAATAATGCCTTCATAAGTGCAGTGCTTCTGGGGACGCGCAGTCCTGTTTTTTCGAGATAATTCGTCTCTTTTGTGTCGCTGTTTGTGTGCATGGGGTGATTGGTCATAATAATTAAATAATGCCTTCATAAGTGAAGTGCTTCTGGGGACGCGCAGTCCTGTTTTCTCGCGATAATTTTTGTCTCTTTTGTGTCGCTGTTTGTGTGCATGGGGTGATTGGTCATAATAATTGAATAATGCCTTCATAAGTGAAGTGCTTCTGGGGACGCGCAGTCCTGTTTTCTCGCGATAATTTTTGTCTCTTTTGTGTCGCTGTTTGTGTGCATGGGGTGATTGGTCATAATAATTGAATAATGCCTTCATAAGTGCAGTGCTTCTGGGGACGCGCAGTCCTGTTTTTTCGAGATAATTCGTCTCTTTTGTGTCGCTGTTTGTGTGCATGGGGTGATTGGTCATAATAATTAAATAATGCCTTCATAAGTGAAGTGCTTCTGGGGACGCGCAGTCCTGTTTTCTCGCGATAATTTTTGTCTCTTTTGTGTCGCTGTTTGTGTGCATGGGGTGATTGGTCATAATAATTAAATAATGCCTTCATAAGTGAAGTGCTTCTGGAGACGCGCAGTCCTGTTTTCTCGCGATAATTTTTGTCTCTTTTGTGTCGCTGTTTGTGTGCTGGGGTGATTGGTCATAATAATTAAATAATGCCTTCATAAGTGAAGTGCTTCTGGAGACGCGCAGTCCTGTTTTCTCGCGATAATTTTCGTCTCTTTTGTGTCGCTGTTTGTGTGCATGGGGTGATTGGTCATAATAATTAAATAATGCCTTCATAAGTGAAGTGCTTCTGGAGACGCGCAGTCCTGTTTTCTCGCGATAATTTTTGTCTCTTTTGTGTCGCTGTTTGTGTGCATGGGGTGATTGGTCATAATAATTGAATAATGCCTTCATAAGTGCAGTGCTTCTGGGGACGCGCAGTCCTGTTTTCTCGCGATAATTTTTGTCTCTTTTGTGTCGCTGTTTGTGTGCTGGGGTGATTGGTCATAATAATTAAATAATGCCTTCATAAGTGAAGTGCTTCTGGGGACGCGCAGTCCTGTTTTCTCGCGATAATTTTTGTCTCTTTTGTGTCGCTGTTTGTGTGCATGGGGTGATTGGTCATAATAATTAAATAATGCCTTCATAAGTGAAGTGCTTCTGGAGACGCGCAGTCCTGTTTTCTCGCGATAATTTTTGTCTCTTTTGTGTCGCTGTTTGTGTGCATGGGGTGATTGGTCATAATAATTGAATAATGCCTTCATAAGTGCAGTGCTTCTGGGGACGCGCAGTCCTGTTTTCTCGCGATAATTTTTGTCTCTTTTGTGTCGCTGTTTGTGTGCTGGGGTGATTGGTCATAATAATTAAATAATGCCTTCATAAGTGAAGTGCTTCTGGGGACGCGCAGTCCTGTTTTCTCGCGATAATTTTTGTCTCTTTTGTGTCGCTGTTTGTGTGCATGGGGTGATTGGTCATAATAATTAAATAATGCCTTCATAAGTGAAGTGCTTCTGGAGACGCGCAGTCCTGTTTTCTCGCGATAATTTTCGTCTCTTTTGTGTCGCTGTTTGTGTGCATGGGGTGATTGGTCATAATAATTAAATAATGCCTTCATAAGTGAAGTGCTTCTGGAGACGCGCAGTCCTGTTTTCTCGCGATAATTTTTGTCTCTTTTGTGTCGCTGTTTGTGTGCATGGGGTGATTGGTCATAATAATTGAATAATGCCTTCATAAGTGCAGTGCTTCTGGGGACGCGCAGTCCTGTTTTCTCGCGATAATTTTTGTCTCTTTTGTGTCGCTGTTTGTGTGCATGGGGTGATTGGTCATAATAATTAAATAATGCCTTCATAAGTGAAGTGCTTCTGGAGACGCGCAGTCCTGTTTTCTCGCGATAATTTTTGTCTCTTTTGTGTCGCTGTTTGTGTGCTGGGGTGATTGGTCATAATAATTAAATAATGCCTTCATAAGTGAAGTGCTTCTGGAGACGCGCAGTCCTGTTTTCTCGCGATAATTTTCGTCTCTTTTGTGTCGCTGTTTGTGTGCATGGGGTGATTGGTCATAATAATTAAATAATGCCTTCATAAGTGAAGTGCTTCTGGAGACGCGCAGTCCTGTTTTCTCGCGATAATTTTTGTCTCTTTTGTGTCGCTGTTTGTGTGCATGGGGTGATTGGTCATAATAATTGAATAATGCCTTCATAAGTGCAGTGCTTCTGGGGACGCGCAGTCCTGTTTTCTCGCGATAATTTTTGTCTCTTTTGTGTCGCTGTTTGTGTGCTGGGGTGATTGGTCATAATAATTAAATAATGCCTTCATAAGTGAAGTGCTTCTGGGGACGCGCAGTCCTGTTTTCTCGCGATAATTTTTGTCTCTTTTGTGTCGCTGTTTGTGTGCATGGGGTGATTAGTCATAATAATTAAATAATGCCTTCATAAGTGAAGTGCTTCTGGAGACGCGCAGTCCTGTTTTCTCGCGATAATTTTTGTCTCTTTTGTGTCGCTGTTTGTGTGCTGGGGTGATTGGTCACAATAATTAAATAATGCCTTCATAAGTGAAGTGCTTCTGGAGACGCGCAGTCCTGTTTTCTCGCGATAATTTTTGTCTCTTTTGTGTCGCTGTTTGTGTGCTGGGGTGATTGGTCATAATAATTAAATAATGCCTTCATAAGTGAAGTGCTTCTGGAGACGCGCAGTCCTGTTTTCTCGCGATAATTTTCGTCTCTTTTGTGTCGCTGTTTGTGTGCATGGGGTGATTGGTCATAATAATTAAATAATGCCTTCATAAGTGAAGTGCTTCTGGGGACGCGCAGTCCTGTTTTCTCGCGATATTTTTTGTCTCTTTTGTGTCGCTGTTTGTGTGCATGGGGTGATTGGTCATAATAATTGAATAATGCCTTCATAAGTGCAGTGCTTCTGGAGACGCGCAGTCCTGTTTTTTCGAGATAATTCGTCTCTTTTGTGTCGCTGTTTGTGTGCATGGGGTGATTGGTCATAATAATTAAATAATGCCTTCATAAGTGAAGTGCTTCTGGAGACGCGCAGTCCTGTTTTCTCGCGATAATTTTTGTCTCTTTTGTGTCGCTGTTTGTGTGCATGGGGTGATTGGTCATAATAATTGAATAATGCCTTCATAAGTGCAGTGCTTCTGGGGACGCGCAGTCCTGTTTTCTCGCGATAATTTTTGTCTCTTTTGTGTCGCTGTTTGTGTGCATGGGGTGATTGGTCATAATAATTAAATAATGCCTTCATAAGTGCAGTGCTTCTGGGGACGCGCAGTCCTGTTTTCTCGGGATAATTTTCGTCTCTTTTGTGTCGCTGTTTGTGTGCATGGGGTGATTGGTCATAATAATTAAATAACGCCTTCATAAGTGCAGTGCTTCTTGGGACGCACAGTCCGGTTTTTTTTTTCGCGATAATTTTCGTCGTAAATGATCGTAAAAAGTTATTCTAACTTTCAGTTTTAGTTTTAACTCATCAAACTATCGATTTTGTGAAGAGTAAAGCGTCATTCATTTACTATTTTTGAAATTTGCTCGCGTTATCTAAATTGTAAAAACAGTAAAATATACTGATAAGTCCAGCCCATAGCATTACTGCTCGGCTGGCACGCGTACGATATAAATAAACCATTTTAAATAATCAATTATCTATCTTTCCGCAGCCGGCTGCCTAAGATTTAAAAATTTCAACCGATAAACAAAATGCTCATGGTCACATCACTGCCACTCGTGAATCCTGACCTCATACCCATCTACTAACCCCTCAAAACTCATGTGATACTTTGTCGGAGAAGCAGTCGATTGGGCGGTCTCTATCACTCAAGTATCGGACTAACATTCCCATCCACTTCCCCGTGACCCTACCACTGGTCGTGGCCGGCGCCGGTATTGATCAGCATGATAGGGGCCTTTGAGAAGTTGCGAAGCGAGGAAAGATAGCACCCACTCATCTTCCACGGCTCGTGGATGTAACTTCTGGAGGTCCTGGTCAATAACGGAGTAGCAACTGCGGGTGGGCACCTATGCTTATGCTTATGCTTATTTCATGAAAGTTTACATGATTTCATGAATAAAATGCATGAATTCGTGCATAACATTCATGGGTTTATGATTTTTTATCCATGTTTATGACGAGTGATCTTGATCAATCAAGAACAGTTTCGCTCGAACTGTCAGGCCTGTTTTTCGCTTGCCAGCTAGCCGCGTGTTTATTTGAAACGAAGTCAATCGCGTTGTGACTTGTCGCGTCCTGTTGTGTTTGCCGGTGAAAGTGACCGTGATTTGTGGACCCGGGATTTGGAGGTGCTGTCCACGGAACCGGGAAAAAATCTGCGGCCGTTCCGTTGGAAATGGCAACGGAGCCAAGGGCTAGCAGGAAGAGGACCGAGCGCCGGAGGAGGACCGGGCGGCAGGAGGAGTAACAAGGTAAGAGTGAGGACAATCTGCAAAAGACAGAACAGTTCCCGGTTTGTTCGCGTGTTTGTTTTGATTGCCGAATCAAGGGGAACATGGTCCATAAGACAGTTCCCGTGTTTTATCTCCGCGTGTGACAGTTTCTTGGTCGCGGACTCGTAGGGATTTCGGTTTTCTGTCAATTGCCGGGGCATTCTCACGTGTGACAGACAGTGAGGTTTGTTTTGGGTTTGGAAACTAAAAAATCCCGTTTTTTATCGGTTCCCGTGGATGCGCTGAGTGACATTTCAGCGCTTTGTTTTGAGCTAAGTATTTCAAGTATTTTAAATATTCAAAGTGTTTAAAGTTTTTTGAGCATTTAAATAATTTTAAGCATTTAATTTTTTCTAGGTATTTCAATATTGTGAGTATTAATAATATTAAAAGAACTTGAAATATTTATTTTTTAAATATGTTAAATATGCTAATGATTTTAAGTATTTTCATTTTTTCAGGTATTTTAATATAATATGTTTTTAAAGTTTTTTAGTATTTCAAGTATTTGAAATAATTTGAGTGTTTAAAGTTTGTTAAGTATTTAAATAATTTTAAGAATTAATTTTTTTCTAGGTTTTTAAATAATAATTTTAAGTACTTAAAATATTTAAAGTATTTGAAATATTTATTTTTCAAGTATGAATCAAAGTATTTTCATTTTTTCAGGTATTTTAATATTCTACGTTTTTTTTCAATTATTTAAAATATTTAAATTGAATAAAGCTTGATCAGTATTGAAATAATTTTAAGCATTTATTTTTTTCTAGGTATTTTATTATTTTAAGTATTTAAAATATGTTAAGCTTATGAAAAATGTTTTTTTAAAGTATGTTGAGTATGTTGATAATTTTAATATTGTAAGTATTTAAAGTTTTTTTTTTAATATTTAACATATTTAAAGTATTTTAAGTATTTTAAGGATTTCATGGTATTTTAAGTATTTTTAGTATTTTTAGTATTTTTAGTATTTTAAGTTTTTTAAGTATTTTAAGTATTTTAAGTATTTTAAGTATTTTAAGTATTTTAAGTATTTTAAGTATTTTAAGTATTTTAAGTATTTTAAGTATTTTAAGTATTTTAAGTATTTTAAGTATTTTAAGTATTTTAAGTATTTTAAGTATTTTGAGTATTTTAAGTATTTATAGTATTTTATGTAGTTTATGTATTTCAAGTATTTCAAGTATTTTAAGTATTTGTAGTTTTTAAGTATTTTAAGTATTTTAGGTATTTTAAGTATTTTAAGTATTGTAAGTTTTTAAGTATTGTAAGTATTGTAATTATTTTAAGTGTATTTATGTATTTTAAGTATTTTAAGTATTTTAAGTATTTAAAGTATTTAAAGTAGTTAAAGTATTTAAAGTATTTAAAGTATTTAAAGTATTTAAAGTATTTAAAGTATTTAAAGTATTTAAAGTATTTAAAGTATTTAAAGTATTTAAAGTATTTAAAGTATTTAAAGTATTTAAAGTATTTAAAGTATTTAAAGTATTTAAAGTATTTAAAGAATTTAAAGTATTTAAAGTATTTAAAGTATTTAAAGTATTTAAAGTATTTAAAGTATTTAAAGTATTTAAAGTATTTAAAGTATTTAAAGTATTTAAAGTATTTAAAGTATTTAAAGTATTTAAAGTATTTAAAGTATTTAAAGTATTTAAAGTATTTAAAGTATTTAAAGTATTTAAAGTATTTAAAGTATTTAAAGTATTTAAAGTATTTAAAGTATTTAAAGTATTTAAAGTATTTAAAGTATTTAAAGTATTTAAAGTATTTAAAGTATTTAAAGTATTTAAAGTATTTAAAGTATTTAAAGTATTTAAAGTATTTAAAGTATTTAAAGTATTTAAAGTATTTAAAGTATTTAAAGTATTTAAAGTATTTAAAGTATTTAAAGTATTTAAAGTATTTAAAGTATTTAAAGTATTTAAAGTATTTAAAGTATTTAAAGTATTTAAAGTATTTAAAGTATTTAAAGTATTTAAAGTATTTAAAGTATTTAAAGTATTTAAAGTATTTAAAGTATTTAAAGTATTTAAAGTATTTAAAGTATTTAAAGTATTTAAAGTATTTAAAGTATTTAAAGTATTTAAAGTATTTAAAGTATTTAAAGTATTAAAAGTATTTAAAGTATTTAAAGTATTTAAAGTATTTAAAGTATTTAAAGTATTTAAAGTATTTAAAGTATTTAAAGTATTTAAAGTATTTAAAGTATTTAAAGTATTTAAAGTATTTAAAGTATTTAAAGTATTTAAAGTATTTAAAGTATTTAAAGTATTTAAAGTATTTAAAGTATTTAAAGTATTTAAAGTATTTAAAGTATTTAAAGTATTTAAAGTATTTAAAGTATTTAAAGTATTTAAAGTATTTAAAGTATTTAAAGTATTTAAAGTATTTAAAGTATTTAAAGTATTTAAAGTATTTAAAGTATTTAAAGTATTTAAAGTATTTAAAGTATTTAAAGTATTTAAAGTATTTAAAGTATTTAAAGTATTTAAAGTATTTAAAGTATTTAAAGTACAGCCGACTCTCTGGTTGTCAATATCCAAGGGACCGTCGAGGAAGAGAATCATCAGTTTACAGAACGATGCAACATGAAGACTCGATTGAAAATATTTTTTCTTGATACCCAGCTATGGGAGAGAATCATGGCAACGTCCATCAAACAAAAACAAACTAATGTCAAACACCCTTCAAAGCATCGTTTCACCAAGAAAAATGTCTATGCAAGCCATGAAAAAGTGAAATTATTGACAACCGGAAGAGATTTTTAAAGCAAACAGAATCCAAGGGATCGTCGAGGAAGAGATCCTTCAAGCAAGAGAAAATATCGAGGAATGAAGATAATTGAAGTATGCAGATTGAAGGGACTGAAGAATTCATCGATAGATGGAGAATTATTGATATCGAGAAGATCGACAGCCAGAGAGTCGACTGTATTTAAAGTATTTAAAGTATTTTAAGTATTTTAAGTATTCTAAGAATTTTAATTTCTTTAAGTAAAGAGTTTAAAACTCTATAATAAAGTATACAAAAAAATTATTTTAGGTATTTCAAGTATTTTAAGTTTAATGAGCATTTTATTTATTTAATGTATTTTGCGTATTTCAATTATTTTGAGTTTGTGAAGTATTTAATTTATTTTGCGTATTTTAAATAGTTTGAGTTTTTGAAGTTTTTAAAATTTTTTATTTTGTTGAGTATTTTAAGAATTTTGGTGTTTTTTTTAATTTTCAATTCAACTCTCTATGACTCTATTTGCGTCAAATTAAAGTGTTTGATCATCTGCATTTACAAAAATAAATCCTTTTATTGTAATTAATCACTTTATTGTAATTGGAGTTATTAATGAGTCAAAAAAATTATTGCTTTATTATACGAATTATCGATTATTCTATTATTAGTTCATCAGACAGACTCGATGGACTGTACAAGAAATCCCTTTGGTCTTTTTGTATTTAATTTAAGTTTTCGTTGTATTTTTGTATAGTTACGATCGGTACCCAATTAACGTTTCCGAAATGCTCATGTCAAGTTTTTGAATGTTGGTTTTACTAAATTTATGATTGTATTTTTAATTTATTTAAAGCATTTTTGAACATCACATAACTGGGACCTTTGTAAATTCAGAATTCTTCCGCAGTGACCGGTAATCGGTTCCAAGGTGGCCAGATGGAGCCAGAGTACATTGGCATCACATACAATGGCTACAGTTTTAAATTTCATGAATTTTGATATGTCACATGACAGGGTTCCTTGCACATTCCGAAATGTCCCCAGTGACCACCGGTAGTCGGTGACCGGTTCCGTAGTGGCCAGGTGGGGCCAGTGTACATTGGCATCACATTAAATGGCCACAGTTTTAAATTTCATGAATTTTAATAAGTCACAAGACAGGGTTCATGCACATTCCGAAATGTCTTCAATGACCACCGGTAACCGGTGACCGGTTCCAAAGTGGCCAGGTGGGGCCAGTGTACATTGGCATCACATAAAATGGCCACAGTTTTAAATTTCATGAATTTTAATATGTCACAAGACAGGGTTCATGCACATTCCGAAATGTCTTCAGTGACCACCGGTAACCGGTGACCGGTTCCAAAGTGGCCAGGTGGGGCCATAGTACATTGGAATCACATAAAATGTGCTCCGTTTTTTTTTTTTTCACAAAACAGGATTCCTTGTCAATTCCGGTATGTGCCCCCAGTGGCACGATATGGTAAATGTACAGAAAAAGTAATCCGGAAATTGTGAAAATCGTACCATGAAATCGTGAATATTACGAGTTTTACTTTACGAATTTTTGAACTATGCATATTGGGCACGAATAAGCCAGGAGCCGTGAATAAATATGCATGATTAGACATGCCCGAATACACTCGTAAACGTGAATTAAATTCATGATTTCATAAAAATCACGAATTCATGAAATTTATGCATGATTTCATGAAGTTTATACATGATTTCACGAATTTTTTACGCCTTCAAAAATAAATCATAAAAATATTTCAGAACTCATGAATTTTGTGCACGAATTCATGAATAAAATTCACGATTTCATGATTTATTTACATTTTTCATGAATTGAGCATGAAATCGCGAATATTTTTACGCCTTCATTTACAAATCGTAAAAATAATTCGAGATTTCATGAATTTTGTGCACGAAGTCATGCATAAAAATTCATGATTTCATGAATTTTATGCATGAAATCATGAATTTTAATTCACGAGGTATATTTTTTTGATCGTAATCATGAATTTTTATTCATAAAATCGTGAATATTTTTCACGACTTCATGCATCCATTTCATGAAATCATGAATATTATTCACGTTTACGAGTGAAATCGGTCATGGAAAGTCATGCATATTTATTCACGATTCCTGGATAATTCGTGCCCATTATGCATAGTTCAAAAATTCGTAAAGCAAAAATCGCGATATTCACGATTTCATGGTACGATTTGCATGATTTTCGGAAACCTTTTTTTTCCGTGTTAGTGAAAAAAGTTTATTTTTGCCGATTTCGTCATTTTCCTGTAAAAACGCGTGGCGCGTCGAAAAACTCAGTTTTTTTTTCTAAAAACATATCTCGGAAACGTACGGTTCGACATCGCCAATTTTTTGATATATTTTGTGAAATTTTCCGAGGAATCCGATAAAAATATCCGACACGGTCCAGACACGGTCAAAACGCCATTTTAAGTTTTCTTGCGACTTTTTCAAATGTTAAGCTAAATTTTTGAAACTTCATACTATTTTCCCCAAATTGCCAAACCCGTACCCTTTCTTTTGCGTCTAAGGCAGCTAAAATTGGATAAAATGACGCGGAGATATGATTTTTTGAAAAAAGTGGTTTTACGAAAAATTACGAAAATAGCCCTTTTTTGAACCACCCTAGCACGATGTAGGTCACCCTAATGGCCAAACAAAAAAAATACGGGTCCAATTATTTTGGCCAAGGAACCCCCATTAAAATTTTTAGCCCGATCGGAGAACTTTTTTTTGGTTTAGGCTCTTTTCAAATGGAATTGCTGTATATTGAGCAGCGAAAAAAGTTTAATTGATTGTCAAAACATACTAATATAAGTGAAATTTAGAGTGAAAGTTATTAAAATAAATCATTAATTAAGTTGAATTGTGAATTTTATCAAAATTTCGATAAATTGAAAATGTTTGAAGAATTTATTAAAATTGAGTGAAATAGAATTAAATTAAGAAAAACCCGATTTAATCCCACCTGGGGTGAGACAGAGCCTTTCTTACTAAAGAATATAACAATGGTAGAACTTTTTTCAATTCATAACATCGACTTTGTTTATTTATAACGTCAGCACAAAAGAAAGTCTTATGATGAAAGCAAAGTATTATAAATGATATGATTTCCAAAAGAAATAAAAACGCAATTTTCACAAAAGAAAATATTCAATCGTACAATATGCTTGTACGTTTGTAATCAAACAAGCGTTTATGCCAAACGCGATCATAGCAAGCTTCCCATGCGCCATTGACAATGCACACCGCGGTTTTGGTTTTTAGCTTCGGTGAAACGCGTGTGCCGCAGGAAGCTAGCCTAAGAAGCTTCTAAGAAAGTGACAGAGTCAGAGATAGCTATTTTCAACAACCGCACCTCTACACACTCAATAGCGAGAACCTTAGGTAAAGCCATTGGCGTCGCCAGCATTGAAAACTTTGAAAACGATATAAACGATGAAAGCTTGGAAAGCTCCTATTGGAATCCAATGAACCCTGTTAGATAAACTTACGACAAATGAAGTCTACATTTAGGCGTTTTTAAGAGCGCACGGAAAACAAATTGATTGTAGCCGGATGAATGTCCTATGTCAAAAAAGTTTTTGAATAAACATTGGACAGATATGCAAAAACGGACAGGGCAAAAGAAACCGAAAAGCTACGATATCTTACATATTGAAGGAAACATCGGTAGACAAGCTACTACAAAATGAGTATAAGTCGAGCCAAAATATATGCGCCAGCATTCTCGCGCCAGCATTCGAAGCTCAACTTGACAACTTGTCGACTTGCCGACGAAGCGATGCAGTGTGATTTTTTGACGATTTTTCCGATTAAAATTCACGCTGAATCGACATATTTACGAAGATGGAAATGACGTCCTGGCTTAAAGTAAAACCTATACCTTTCTTTAGTAAGAAAGGCAAAAAGTAAATCGTTCTAAAACTTGATCGGGATTGCCGATCGATGTCGAATTTGTTTCAGATGCTCACTCATGGTCTGTACTATGAATGTAGCAAGAAATTTTGAATAAAGTCAGAAATGAAAAACGTTGGTGAAGGTCACCAGGTGGGCTTTTACCTTTTTTTAGGGATTTTTTTTCTTTTGGTAGGTTAATCAAATGGCTCTAACTCCAGAACCAGATTATGGATCTGGATGAAAATTTGGGAGGTTGTAGAGCTCGAAAAATGCAATTTTTGAGATAAATAAAAAATATGAAAATGAAAAAATTGACCATATTTTCATTTGAAAACTGTGTATTTTGTTGAAAAGTCTGGCCGCATCCGAAAACAGATGGATATTTTGAAATTTGCGTGGCAACTCGCCCAGGTTCAGCACACTAGCTTTCATCTGCACTCAGAAAAATCGAAATCGGATTTATGGGAGCTGAGAACGGCGCGACACAAAATTTTGCAAAATTTTACCACATACGAACATCACTCGACCTCCACGGAATTTATTTTCTCAAAATTCGAGGATTCGAGATAGACGAGTTCTGTCAAGGTGAATCGATAGAGCGTCGAAAATCGATGCAGTGTGATTTTTTGACGATTTTTCCGATTAAAATTCACGCTGAATCGACATATTTACGAAGATGGAAATGACGTCCTGGCTTAAAGTAAAACCTATACCTTTCTTTAGTAAGAAAGGCAAAAGTAAATCGTTCTAAAACTTGATCGGGATTGCCGATCGATGTCGAATTTGTTTCAGATGCTCACTCATGGTCTGTACTATGAATGTAGCAAGAAATTTTGAATAAAGTCAGAAATGAAAAACGTTGGTGAAGGTCACCAGGTGGGCTTTTACCTTTTTTAGGATTTTTTCTTTTGGTAGGTTAATCAAATGGCTCTAACTCCAGAACCAGATTATGGATCTGGATGAAAATTTGGGAGGTTGTAGAGCTCGAAAATGCAATTTTTGAGATAAATAAAAATATGAAAATGAAAAAATTGACCATATTTTCATTTGAAAACTGTGTATTTTGTTGAAAAGTCTGGCCGCATCCGAAAACAGATGGATATTTTGAAATTTGCGTGGCAACTCGCCCAGGTTCAGCACACTAGCTTTCATCTGCACTCAGAAAATCGAAATCGGATTTATGGGAGCTGAGAACGGCGCGACACAAAATTTTGCAAAATTTTACCACATACGAACATCACTCGACCTCCACGGAATTTATTTTCTCAAAATTCGAGGATTCGAGATAGACGAGTTCTGTCAAGGTGAATCGATAGAGCGTCGAAAATCGATGCAGTGTGATTTTTTGACGATTTTTCCGATTAAAATTCACGCTGAATCGACATATTTACGAAGATGGAAATGACGTCCTGGCTTAAAGTAAACCTATACCTTCTTTAGTAAGAAAGGCAAAAAGTAAATCGTTCTAAAACTTGATCGGGATTGCCGATCGATGTCGAATTTGTTTCAGATGCTCACTCATGGTCTGTACTATGAATGTAGCAAGAAATTTTGAATAAAGTCAGAAATGAAAAACGTTGGTGAAGGTCACCAGGTGGGCTTTTACCTTTTTTAGGATTTTTTTCTTTTGGTAGGTTAATCAAATGGCTCTAACTCCAGAACCAGATTATGGATCTGGATGAAAATTTGGGAGGTTGTAGAGCTCGAAAAATGCAATTTTTGAGATAAAAAAAAATATGAAAATGAAAAAAATTGACCATATTTTCATTTGAAAACTGTGTATTTTGTTGAAAAGTCTGGCCGCATCCGAAAACAGATGGATATTTTGAAATTTGCGTGGCAACTCGCCCAGGTTCAGCACACTAGCTTTCATCTGCACTCAGAAAAATCGAAATCGGATTTATGGGAGCTGAGAACGGCGCGACACAAAATTTTGCAAAATTTTACCACATACGAACATCACTCGACCTCCACGGAATTTATTTTCTCAAAATTCGAGGATTCGAGATAGACGAGTTCTGTCAAGGTGAATCGATAGAGCGTCGAAAATCGATGCAGTGTGATTTTTGACGATTTTTCCGATTAAAATTCACGCTGAATCGACATATTTACGAAGATGGAAATGACGTCCTGGCTTAAAGTAAACCTATACCTTTCTTTAGTAAGAAAGGCAAAAAGTAAATCGTTCTAAAACTTGATCGGGATTGCCGATCGATGTCGAATTTGTTTCAGATGCTCACTCATGGTCTGTACTATGAATGTAGCAAGAAATTTTGAATAAAGTCAGAAATGAAAACGTTGGTGAAGGTCACCAGGTGGGCTTTTACCTTTTTTAGGATTTTTTTCTTTTGGTAGGTTAATCAAATGGCTCTAACTCCAGAACCAGATTATGGATCTGGATGAAAATTTGGGAGGTTGTAGAGCTCGAAAATGCAATTTTTGAGATAAATAAAAATATGAAAATGAAAAAATTGACCATATTTTCATTTGAAAACTGTGTATTTTGTTGAAAAGTCTGGCCGCATCCGAAAACAGATGGATATTTTGAAATTTGCGTGGCAACTCGCCCAGGTTCAGCACACTAGCTTTCATCTGCACTCAGAAAAATCGAAATCGGATTTATGGGAGCTGAGAACGGCGCGACACAAAATTTTGCAAAATTTTACCACATACGAACATCACTCGACCTCCACGGAATTTATTTTCTCAAAATTCGAGGATTCGAGATAGACGAGTTCTGTCAAGGTGAATCGATAGAGCGTCGAAAATCGATGCAGTGTGATTTTTGACGATTTTTCCGATTAAAATTCACGCTGAATCGACATATTTACGAAGATGGAAATGACGTCCTGGCTTAAAGTAAACCTATACCTTTCTTTAGTAAGAAAGGCAAAAAGTAAATCGTTCTAAAACTTGATCGGGATTGCCGATCGATGTCGAATTTGTTTCAGATGCTCACTCATGGTCTGTACTATGAATGTAGCAAGAAATTTTGAATAAAGTCAGAAATGAAAAACGTTGGTGAAGGTCACCAGGTGGGCTTTTACCTTTTTTAGGATTTTTTTCTTTTGGTAGGTTAATCAAATGGCTCTAACTCCAGAACCAGATTATGGATCTGGATGAAAATTTGGGAGGTTGTAGAGCTCGAAAATGCAATTTTTGAGATAAATAAAAATATGAAAATGAAAAAATTGACCATATTTTCATTTGAAAACTGTGTATTTTGTTGAAAAGTCTGGCCGCATCCGAAAACAGATGGATATTTTGAAATTTGCGTGGCAACTCGCCCAGGTTCAGCACACTAGCTTTCATCTGCACTCAGAAAAATCGAAATCGGATTTATGGGAGCTGAGAACGGCGCGACACAAAATTTTGCAAAATTTTACCACATACGAACATCACTCGACCTCCACGGAATTTATTTTCTCAAAATTCGAGGATTCGAGATAGACGAGTTCTGTCAAGGTGAATCGATAGAGCGTCGAAAATCGATGCAGTGTGATTTTTGACGATTTTTCCGATTAAAATTCACGCTGAATCGACATATTTACGAAGATGGAAATGACGTCCTGGCTTAAAGTAAACCTATACCTTTCTTTAGTAAGAAAGGCAAAAAGTAAATCGTTCTAAAACTTGATCGGGATTGCCGATCGATGTCGAATTTGTTTCAGATGCTCACTCATGGTCTGTACTATGAATGTAGCAAGAAATTTTGAATAAAGTCAGAAATGAAAAACGTTGGTGAAGGTCACCAGGTGGGCTTTTACCTTTTTTAGGATTTTTTTCTTTTGGTAGGTTAATCAAATGGCTCTAACTCCAGAACCAGATTATGGATCTGGATGAAAATTTGGGAGGTTGTAGAGCTCGAAAATGCAATTTTTGAGATAAATAAAAATATGAAAATGAAAAAATTGACCATATTTTCATTTGAAAACTGTGTATTTTGTTGAAAAGTCTGGCCGCATCCGAAAACAGATGGATATTTTGAAATTTGCGTGGCAACTCGCCCAGGTTCAGCACACTAGCTTTCATCTGCACTCAGAAAAATCGAAATCGGATTTATGGGAGCTGAGAACGGCGCGACACAAAATTTTGCAAAATTTTACCACATACGAACATCACTCGACCTCCACGGAATTTATTTTCTCAAAATTCGAGGATTCGAGATAGACGAGTTCTGTCAAGGTGAATCGATAGAGCGTCGAAAATCGATGCAGTGTGATTTTTGACGATTTTTCCGATTAAAATTCACGCTGAATCGACATATTTACGAAGATGGAAATGACGTCCTGGCTTAAAGTAAAACCTATACCTTTCTTTAGTAAGAAAGGCAAAAAGTAAATCGTTCTAAAACTTGATCGGGATTGCCGATCGATGTCGAATTTGTTTCAGATGCTCACTCATGGTCTGTACTATGAATGTAGCAAGAAATTTTGAATAAAGTCAGAAATGAAAACGTTGGTGAAGGTCACCAGGTGGGCTTTTACCTTTTTTAGGATTTTTTTCTTTTGGTAGGTTAATCAAATGGCTCTAACTCCAGAACCAGATTATGGATCTGGATGAAAATTTGGGAGGTTGTAGAGCTCGAAAATGCAATTTTTGAGATAAATAAAAATATGAAAATGAAAAAATTGACCATATTTTCATTTGAAAACTGTGTATTTTGTTGAAAAGTCTGGCCGCATCCGAAAACAGATGGATATTTTGAAATTTGCGTGGCAACTCGCCCAGGTTCAGCACACTAGCTTTCATCTGCACTCAGAAAAATCGAAATCGGATTTATGGGAGCTGAGAACGGCGCGACACAAAATTTTGCAAAATTTTACCACATACGAACATCACTCGACCTCCACGGAATTTATTTTCTCAAAATTCGAGGATTCGAGATAGACGAGTTCTGTCAAGGTGAATCGATAGAGCGTCGAAAATCGATGCAGTGTGATTTTTTGACGATTTTTCCGATTAAAATTCACGCTGAATCGACATATTTACGAAGATGGAAATGACGTCCTGGCTTAAAGTAAAACCTATACCTTCTTTAGTAAGAAAGGCAAAAAGTAAATCGTTCTAAAACTTGATCGGGATTGCCGATCGATGTCGAATTTGTTTCAGATGCTCACTCATGGTCTGTACTATGAATGTAGCAAGAAATTTTGAATAAAGTCAGAAATGAAAAACGTTGGTGAAGGTCACCAGGTGGGCTTTTACCTTTTTTAGGATTTTTTTTCTTTGGTAGGTTAATCAAATGGCTCTAACTCCAGAACCAGATTATGGATCTGGATGAAAATTTGGGAGGTTGTAGAGCTCGAAAATGCAATTTTTGAGATAAATAAAAATATGAAAATGAAAAAATTGACCATATTTTCATTTGAAAACTGTGTATTTTGTTGAAAAGTCTGGCCGCATCCGAAAACAGATGGATATTTTGAAATTTGCGTGGCAACTCGCCCAGGTTCAGCACACTAGCTTTCATCTGCACTCAGAAAAATCGAAATCGGATTTATGGGAGCTGAGAACGGCGCGACACAAAATTTTGCAAAATTTTACCACATACGAACATCACTCGACCTCCACGGAATTTATTTTCTCAAAATTCGAGGATTCGAGATAGACGAGTTCTGTCAAGGTGAATCGATAGAGCGTCGAAAATCGATGCAGTGTGATTTTTGACGATTTTTCCGATTAAAATTCACGCTGAATCGACATATTTACGAAGATGGAAATGACGTCCTGGCTTAAAGTAAACCTATACCTTCTTTAGTAAGAAAGGCAAAAAGTAAATCGTTCTAAAACTTGATCGGGATTGCCGATCGATGTCGAATTTGTTTCAGATGCTCACTCATGGTCTGTACTATGAATGTAGCAAGAAATTTTGAATAAAGTCAGAAATGAAAACGTTGGTGAAGGTCACCAGGTGGGCTTTTACCTTTTTTAGGGATTTTTTTCTTTGGTAGGTTAATCAAATGGCTCTAACTCCAGAACCAGATTATGGATCTGGATGAAAATTTGGGAGGTTGTAGAGCTCGAAAATGCAATTTTTGAGATAAATAAAAATATGAAAATGAAAAAATTGACCATATTTTCATTTGAAAACTGTGTATTTTGTTGAAAAGTCTGGCCGCATCCGAAAACAGATGGATATTTTGAAATTTGCGTGGCAACTCGCCCAGGTTCAGCACACTAGCTTTCATCTGCACTCAGAAAAATCGAAATCGGATTTATGGGAGCTGAGAACGGCGCGACACAAAATTTTGCAAAATTTTACCACATACGAACATCACTCGACCTCCACGGAATTTATTTTCTCAAAATTCGAGGATTCGAGATAGACGAGTTCTGTCAAGGTGAATCGATAGAGCGTCGAAAATCGATGCAGTGTGATTTTTGACGATTTTTCCGATTAAAATTCACGCTGAATCGACATATTTACGAAGATGGAAATGACGTCCTGGCTTAAAGTAAACCTATACCTTTCTTTAGTAAGAAAGGCAAAAAGTAAATCGTTCTAAAACTTGATCGGGATTGCCGATCGATGTCGAATTTGTTTCAGATGCTCACTCATGGTCTGTACTATGAATGTAGCAAGAAATTTTGAATAAAGTCAGAAATGAAAAACGTTGGTGAAGGTCACCAGGTGGGCTTTTACCTTTTTTAGGATTTTTTTCTTTTGGTAGGTTAATCAAATGGCTCTAACTCCAGAACCAGATTATGGATCTGGATGAAAATTTGGGAGGTTGTAGAGCTCGAAAATGCAATTTTTGAGATAAATAAAAATATGAAAATGAAAAAATTGACCATATTTTCATTTGAAAACTGTGTATTTTGTTGAAAAGTCTGGCCGCATCCGAAAACAGATGGATATTTTGAAATTTGCGTGGCAACTCGCCCAGGTTCAGCACACTAGCTTTCATCTGCACTCAGAAAAATCGAAATCGGATTTATGGGAGCTGAGAACGGCGCGACACAAAATTTTGCAAAATTTTACCACATACGAACATCACTCGACCTCCACGGAATTTATTTTCTCAAAATTCGAGGATTCGAGATAGACGAGTTCTGTCAAGGTGAATCGATAGAGCGTCGAAAATCGATGCAGTGTGATTTTTGACGATTTTTCCGATTAAAATTCACGCTGAATCGACATATTTACGAAGATGGAAATGACGTCCTGGCTTAAAGTAAACCTATACCTTTCTTTAGTAAGAAAGGCAAAAAGTAAATCGTTCTAAAACTTGATCGGGATTGCCGATCGATGTCGAATTTGTTTCAGATGCTCACTCATGGTCTGTACTATGAATGTAGCAAGAAATTTTGAATAAAGTCAGAAATGAAAAACGTTGGTGAAGGTCACCAGGTGGGCTTTTACCTTTTTAGGATTTTTTTCTTTGGTAGGTTAATCAAATGGCTCTAACTCCAGAACCAGATTATGGATCTGGATGAAAATTTGGGAGGTTGTAGAGCTCGAAAATGCAATTTTGAGATAAATAAAAATATGAAAATGAAAAAATTGACCATATTTTCATTTGAAAACTGTGTATTTTGTTGAAAAGTCTGGCCGCATCCGAAAACAGATGGATATTTTGAAATTTGCGTGGCAACTCGCCCAGGTTCAGCACACTAGCTTTCATCTGCACTCAGAAAAATCGAAATCGGATTTATGGGAGCTGAGAACGGCGCGACACAAAATTTTGCAAAATTTTACCACATACGAACATCACTCGACCTCCACGGAATTTATTTTCTCAAAATTCGAGGATTCGAGATAGACGAGTTCTGTCAAGGTGAATCGATAGAGCGTCGAAAATCGATGCAGTGTGATTTTTGACGATTTTTCCGATTAAAATTCACGCTGAATCGACATATTTACGAAGATGGAAATGACGTCCTGGCTTAAAGTAAACCTATACCTTTCTTTAGTAAGAAAGGCAAAAGTAAATCGTTCTAAAACTTGATCAGGATTGCCGATCGATGTCAATTGTTTCAGATGCTCACTCATGGTCTGTACTATGAATGTAGCAAGAAATTTTGAATAAAGTCAGAAATGAAAAACGTTGGTGAAGGTCACCAGGTGGGCTTTTACCTTTTTTTAGGGATTTTTTTTTCTTTTGGTAGGTTAATCAAATGGCTCTAACTCCAGAACCAGATTATGGATCTGGATGAAAATTTGGGAGGTTGTAGAGCTCGAAAAATGCAATTTTGAGATAAATAAAAATATGAAAATGAAAAAATTGACCATATTTTCATTTGAAAACTGTGTATTTTGTTGAAAAGTCTGGCCGCATCCGAAAACAGATGGATATTTTGAAATTTGCGTGGCAACTCGCCCAGTTCAGCACACTAGCTTTCATCTGCACTCAGAAAAATCGAAATCGGATTTATGGGAGCTGAGAACGGCGCGACACAAAATTTTGCAAAATTTTACCACATACGAACATCACTCGACCTCCACGGAATTTATTTTCTCAAAATTCGAGGATTCGAGATAGACGAGTTCTGTCAAGGTGAATCGATAGAGCGTCGAAAATCGATGCAGTGTGATTTTTGACGATTTTCCGATTAAAATTCACTGAATCGACATATTTACGAAGATGGAAATGACGTCCTGGCTTAAAGTAAAACCTATACCTTTCTTTAGTAAGAAAGGCAAAAATAAATCGTTCTAAAACTTGATCAGGATTGCCGATCGATGTCGAATTGTTTCAGATGCTCACTCATGGTCTGTACTATGAATGTAGCAAGAAATTTTGAATAAAGTCAGAAATGAAAAACGTTGGTGAAGGTCACCAGGTGGGCTTTTACCTTTTTTTAGGGATTTTTTTTCTTTTGGTAGGTTAATCAAATGGCTCTAACTCCAGAACCAGATTATGGATCTGGATGAAAATTTGGGAGGTTGTAGAGCTCGAAAAATGCAATTTTTGAGATAAATAAAAAATATGAAAATGAAAAAATTGACCATATTTTCATTTGAAAACTGTGTATTTTGTTGAAAAGTCTGGCCGCATCCGAAAACAGATGGATATTTTGAAATTTGCGTGGCAACTCGCTTGAGTTCAGCACACTGGCTTTCATCTGCACTCAGAAAAATCGAAATCGGATTTATGGGAGCTGAGAACGGCGCGACACAAAATTTTGCAAATTTTACCACATACGAACATCACTCGACCTCCACGGAATTTATTTTCTCAAAATTCGAGGATTCGAGATAGACGAGTTCTGTCAAGGTGAATCGATAGAGCGTCGAAAATCGATGCAGTGTGATTTTTGACGATTTTCCGATTAAAATTCACGCTGAATCGACATATTTACGAAGATGGAAATGACGTCCTGGCTTAAAGTAAAACCTATACCTTTCTTTAGTAAGAAAGGCAAAAAAGTAAATCGTTCTAAAACTTGATCAGGATTGCCGATCGATGTCAATTGTTTCAGATGCTCACTCATGGTCTGTACTATGAATGTAGCAAGAAATTTTGAATAAAGTCAGAAATGAAAAACGTTGGTGAAGGTCACCAGGTGGGCTTTTACCTTTTTTTAGGGATTTTTTTTCTTTTGGTAGGTTAATCAAATGGCTCTAACTCCAGAACCAGATTATGGATCTGGATGAAAATTTGGAGGTTGTAGAGCTCGAAAAATGCAATTTTTGAGATAAATAAAAAATATGAAAATGAAAAAAATTGACCATATTTTCATTTGAAAACTGTGTATTTTGTTGAAAAGTCTGGCCGCATCCGAAAACAGATGGATATTTTGAAATTTGCGTGGCAACTCGCCCAGGTTCAGCACACTAGCTTTCATCTGCACTCAGAAAAATCGAAATCGGATTTATGGGAGCTGAGAACGGCGCGACACAAAATTTTGCAAAATTTTACCACATACGAACATCACTCGACCTCCACGGAATTTATTTTCTCAAAATTCGAGGATTCGAGATAGACGAGTTCTGTCAAGGTGAATCGATAGAGCGTCGAAAATCGATGCAGTGTGATTTTTGACGATTTTCCGATTAAAATTCACGCTGAATCGACATATTTACGAAGATGGAAATGACGTCCTGGCTTAAGTAAAACCTATACCTTTCTTTAGTAAGAAAGGCAAAAAGTAAATCGTTCTAAAACTTGATCAGGATTGCCGATCGATGTCAATTGTTTCAGATGCTCACTCATGGTCTGTACTATGAATGTAGCAGAAATTTTGAATAAAGTCAGAAATGAAAAACGTTGGTGAAGGTCACCAGGTGGGCTTTTACCTTTTTTAAGATTTTTCTTTGGTAGTTAATCAAATGGCTCTAACTCCAGAACCAGATTATGGATCTGGATGAAAATTTGGGAGGTTGTAGAGCTCGAAAAATGCAATTTTGAGATAAATAAAAATATGAAAATGAAAAAATTGACCATATTTTCATTTGAAAACTGTGTATTTTGTTGAAAAGTCTGGCCGCATCCGAAAACAGATGGATATTTTGAAATTTGCGTGGCAACTCGCCCAGTTCAGCACACTAGCTTTCATCTGCATCAGAATCAAATCGGATTTATGGGAGCTGAGAACGGCGCGACACAAAATTTTGCAAAATTTTACCACATACGAACATCACTCGACCTCCACGGAATTTATTTTCTCAAAATTCGAGGATTCGAGATAGACGAGTTCTGTCAAGGTGAATCGATAGAGCGTCGAAAATCGATGCAGTGTGATTTTGACGATTTTCCGATTAAAATTCACGCTGAATCGACATATTTACGAAGATGGAAATGACGTCCTGGCAAAAGTAAAACCTATACCTTTCTTTAGTAAGAAAGGCAAAAAAGTAAATCGTTCTAAAACTTGATCAGGATTGCCGATCGATGTCGAATTTATTTCAGATGCTCCTGCTTGGTCTGTACTATGAATGTAGCAG